>NC_085872.1:8487832-8500332 GCF_034702125.1 Engraulis encrasicolus
CCATTACCTCGTTTCCTCAGGGGAGGATCGGCCAATTAGAGGGCTTGATCTTTTTCCCACCTTGGCAACCTTTTCTCACAGATCTCTACTTTCCCTGTGCCGTCTAAAATTTGAGTAAAGAAAGAAAACTTTTTTTAAGAATGTCTGCGTTTTAAATGGTCTTCGTAACACAAAACTGCTCCATATCCAGCGGCCCATGAGATGGTAACTCAGCTTAAAGGGGCATTCCACCGGTGGAGACATGAATATTGTATTGAAAGTGGGCCATATATATAGTAGAATAGTAGCATACATTTCTAATTTGGTGCCTTCTTGGCCGAGAAAATTCAGAAAATGACTTTTTAGAGCTTGTGGATTTGTGACAACAATCCCCATAATACACTGCAATGCTCAAGTTCCACAGGCCACACCCAGTTATTTGGGACTCTGGCCCAATTCGAAACAGGGAAGGCAGCTGTCCTTCCAGTGAGCTAACTGGACATCGAGTCATGAAGTGTGGATCGATTTCCTCTCTCGGCAGTTGACTGCATTTGTGGGCGTAACGAGGATACAGTATTTCGAGGATACATCAGATGCTGACTTCGCTGCCTTGGTACCCAACATACTGTGAGCCACCTCCCTCTCAACCGGAAACCTGAAAAACAAACATGGCTACTACCCAAGCTACTACCTTATCATACTCTTTATTCTGACACTTATGTATGTAGATATTGAAAATCGAATGCATAAATCAACATTGTAGTATCTAAATATGCTGTCCGTCTGACGATCATTCACCGTTCAAATAGCATGCGTAAGCTAAGCGCTAACGTGATGAACGTAACTCCCGCCATAGAATCGCCGTAACATCAAATGCGCAAGGCGGCGCACTCGTTAGTGCCGTTCGTAACGGCTGCCTCATCAGCTAACTTCACCTATCTGATCAGTGACATGTTTATGTAGGAGGAGAGTCATTGAGTCACTGCCTCCCATTTCGAATTGGGCCTCTATGCATCATCCCTCACTCAGCTTGCAGGCAGTGTTGCCAGATTGGGCTGTTTACCGCCCAATTGGGCTGCTTAGGATGGCCGTGTGCGGGTAAAAATGGCATTTAGCAGAAAAACCTGCCCAATTTTAGCCATAGAAATCAGCAGAATTGGGCGTGATTTTGATCTTCTTGGCGGGTATTGAGCATTTTTTGGGCTGGAAGACATCAGCCTCATCTGGCAACCCTGCTTGCAGGTGCATCACAGTGGGACAGACATCACTGGAAAGGAGAAGCTGGAGCACACTGCAGCTTAGTTTTCAAGACTTTATTTTGTGCACACATGCGACCAACGTTTTGGTATTGCTACACCTTCAGAGTCAAATGATAGCAAGAGAGAGACACATTTCAAGACTTGACATTCACAGGTGATCCCACTTGGTTTGGCTAAATTGGTCTCATCTCATTGCAGGTAATTGACCCCGCCCCCCAACACCAGGACAATATTGTAGACAATAGACAGCTTGCCAACTTCCCAAAACAAAACAAAAAAGTGGAAAAACAATACACAAAGAACATTGTCAATAAAACCACAACTACAATTATTACAAGACCACAGCCGCGATGCTGGAGCAATTTGTTACAGAAAGCAAGATATATTTAGTTCCTCATTTATGCCCTGAGGCTCCACTGAATTTAGAGTATGAATCCAAAATGCCTTTCCACAAAGCCTCTCTGTCTAATTGTCTGCAATCTTGTCCTGGTGTTGGGGGGTGGGGTCAATTACCTGCAATGAGATGAGAACAATTTAGCCAAACCAAGTGGGATCACCTGTGAATGTCAAGTCTTGAAATGAGTGTCTCTATCTTGCTATCATTTGACTCTGAAGAAGGTGTAGCAACACCGGTCGGGTGTGTGCACAAAATAAAGTCTTGAAAACTAAGCTGCAGTGTGCTCCAGCTTCTCCTTTCCAGCTATGCCATTGACTTACTGGCAGTGTTGCCAGATGAGGCGGATGATTTCCAGCCCAAAAAATGCTCAAAACCTGCCTGGAAGCAATACATCCTGTCCAATTCTATTGATGTCTATGGGAAAGATTGGGCAAGTTTTTCTGCAAAATGCCATTTTTACCCGCGGACGGCCATTTTAAGCAGCCCAATTGGGCGGGAAACAGCCCAATCTGGCAACACTGCTCACTGGAGCCTCAATAGGTGCGATCGAGATGTCGTCAACACATACATGCGCATGTAGACAGCAATGCACCCTGGATGAAAATGCGGCATGACGGTTAGATTTCCTGTCAAACTTTGAAATTTCGTCGATGTTGCGTTGACGAGGTGACATGTCACATGGTGTCAAACTATCGCGGGATGAATGCGACTGCAGTCAGATCTTGCAACTTCTGCAGTTGCTTATCTCCTTCAACACTCGTCTGCAGACTGCCTCCGAGGTCTCGCGCCCATGAACTGGTTGGTCAACAACTCAGTCACGTGTGTATATGGGTCTTATCTCACACCTCTACACAAGTTTGCGCAGGTCCCCACTTCAGCTCCTCCCTACTGCCTGTCCCCCCACTCATCACACGTGGTGTGTTAGTAGAGCAAACCGGTGCGAGCTCATCGTCTCGTTCATATTTGTGGCCGACTGTAAATGCGCTGTATTTAATCACACCCACATCGTGACAACAAGTTCTCGCTCACGTGCCTTTCGCAACAATGACGCTCGCAACAAACTGGTACGTGCCTATTGCCAGTGATTTCAAAAGCACTGGGACACTGATCTGTGATAGGTCTGTTAGAGCATTAGGTCCAACCCCCTATGGGCAGGGTTGAAAGGGTGGGGAAAAAGGCTTGTAGTCTCAACAGAAAGCCACCTCTCTTTCACTTCCTCCGTCAATGATGCAAAATGACGATTTTTACATCATTGACGGAGGAAGTGTTAACAGATGAATGCGGATTTCTCCTATCTCAGGGGGAATTGAGAGATTTTTGCAAGACCATTCAAAAGTATGACTGGGTGTCTAGCAATGGAAAGCCTAATGCAAAATGTGTGGAGTATCCCTTTAAGTCGTCCTTCAGAGAACCAAGAGAGAAACTTTTCAGAGAAATTGAAAAAAAATTCACTGACTATATTTGAATGTAAAATAGTGTATATTCAAAGATGGATAAGGTTTATTTTACATAGAAAAATAATAGAAATAATAACAACAGTAATAATAATCATCATCATCATTGCCAACATCATCATCACCATCATCATCATCCTCATCATCATCATCACCATCTACATCATCATCACCATTGACATCACCATCCTCACCATCATCAGCAGCATCATCATCATCATCATCTATACCACCACCACCATCATCATCATCATCATCATCATCATCATCATCATCGTCCTCATCAACATCATGAACATCAATATCATCATAAATGTAATCAGTAATGTAATCAGTAATGTTTCCAAATGTAAATCCAAGCTAGTGTTGAAAGTAAATATGTAGTCATCTACGTACCACTGGTCTGACAGGGCAGGTATTGACATCTCTGTCTTACACTCAGTTAATAGCCCATGCTCTATCTAAAAACTTAAACAAAGTTAGCCCATTATTTTGTAGTGAAAGTGCACAAGACAAATGCAGAGTCTACAGGTTTTAGTCAATCATGGAGCAATTAAACCAGGACTCTTCTCTCTCTGAGGTGGAACCAAACTAACTTACAAAGCAAATGTCAATACTTTTCAGGTTCAAAATCTATTGGATATGCGCACAAGTGTGTGTGTGTGTGTGTGCGTCCGCGTGCGTGTGTGTGTGTGTGTGTGTGTGCACACGCTCGCGTACACATGTGTTCGCCGGTGTGTGTGTGCGTGTAGGTGTGTGTGTGTGTGTGTGTGTGTGTGTGTGTGTGTGTGTGTGTGTGTGTGTGTGTGTGTGGGTGTGTGTGTGTGTGTGTGTGTGTGTGTGTGTGTGTGTGGGTGTGTGCGCGTGCGTACGCGCATGTGTGTGTGTGTGTGTGCGTGTGTGTGTGTGCATGTGCGTGTGTATGTGTGTGTGTGTGTGTGTGCACGATCGTCAGCAATGTCTTCCGCTGCTGCTGCTGCTCTGCTCTGCTCCACCTGGCATCATATTTAACAGTGCCACAGCTCTGCCTGCCACTCTCTGGCTGCCTCCCCTGGCTCCAATCTGGAGGCAGCGGCCGTGTCCGTCACCGCAGGAGGCATGCCAGGATGTGTCAGGACTATTTCGGCTGTTTTTAAACCAATTTGCCCGCTGAATGACGAACGACAGGGCGGCGCGTGCCAATGAGCACCACGCCACCACCGGTGTGGCCACCGCCGCCAATGGTAATATAGCAAAGCCACCGCCACAACCATCACTGCCACCGGCCCCATGCAACCCCAGAGATGTACAGATCGGTGACCAAATGAGGCTCACATCACCACACACGCGCACACATGCACGCACAGACACACACACATGCACGTACACACGCGTGACTGCCTATCTCACCAATTCCCTGCTATGTTCACTGTCATCGAATCACCATGCATGCCTGCAGGTGCCACCGCCACATCTTGCTGCCACGAAAACGATTATTCCGACCTCAGTGATAATGGAGATTGCTTCGCGTGATTATATGTATCGTAATTCAATTGGATGAACTCCACAAAGAATCCAGATTTGAATTCGATGAATGCACCCCACCCCAACATTCCCTTACCTAACTTCTTCTTTTCCATCCTCATTCACCTACCTGTAAACCAGACATGATGAGGATTGCTCATCCCTGTATGTAGGCCATCACTGATGATTTCATTTACATTCCCTGCCAGTCATCCAAGTTCAAATTCAGTGAATGAGAAGTCATATAGAACCCCCATTTCCATTCCATTAATACAGTAGGCTAAAAAAGCCATTCGATACACCCTTCACGTAGTCTTTAGACTATAAGTGTTTCTCACAGCGAAAATTACATTACTCTGTCACCAGAACAAGCTTCCCAAGGCGATAAAGCCTTTGTAAGGACAGAGGGAAATATGAAATTTGCTGTCAAAGTAACAATCACTTAACCCGCCAAGTGGGAGGGAGTGATACAAGACAAACACACAAACACCACCAACCTGGACCGTGTGAAAGGGTCCTCTAATAAGCAATGTGTAATGTGGAATGAAGCCTTGATTAGAGGGAAGCAAAATTACACATAATTATATTTTCACACTGGGTGCTGAGATTATTGTTTTCTGGGCTGTGTGTTGAGTAAATGTGCTACGGCACATCGCAAAGCAGGCAGTATATTTACTGGCATTTCAGACAGGTGCATCAACACAAAGGAGCATACAAACATGCATGTACACACACACACACGCGCACGCACGCACGCACGCACGCACGCACGCACGCACGCACGCACGCACGCACGCACGCACGCACGCACGCACACACACACACACACACACACACACACACACACACACACTTGTTTGATTTATACTGGACCTCAACCAAGCTCAGTGGAATTGAGTAAGAGAATGCCTTGAGGATGAGAGCTTCACTCTGTCTGTGGGAGGGTAATGAATCATGTTCCCCAAACACAAAAGCATTTTTTTTTCTGATTGCCTTGCCTCCGCTTTGGTGTGGGGCTATTCCACATAATTAAAAAACTTGATGAAAGGAAAAGCTAACAGGAATAGGTGGTGTATTCTAATGAATTTAAACCGGCTTAAGGAAAGGGTTTTTTTTCCATGCAGAGTGAGGATGCATAAAAACAAAAGTCCACATGTAGGCCTACGTTCTCCATATTACCAACCACATGACTACTGCACATGTTGCTCAATTAATGCATAATATATATTCTATAATTACCGTGTAATATACTGTAAACTGCTGCCTGAACAGATCAGTAGTGTGTAGTGTTAACATAGTTTTGATTTAGCTCCTGATCCTCATCCAGCATGGACTTGAGGCAGCCTTTTAAATGTAACCTGTTAGTCCCTACGTACAGTACATCTTTGGACTTTTGTCTACCATGACTTGGATCAATGAAAATCTTCCCAGATGTATTGCTCACAACCATGTTGTAATGGCAGCGTGACATGTGAGCAGATTTTACATAGATTCTTACAGAGTACAGTGCTTTTATCATACCATCTGTCATTTTACAGCTGAGTCACAGGATCTAAAATGTGGAAAAAACAGAGTAACATATCTAAGGTTTTCTCTTTTGTTTGTTTGTTTCCTTCTTTCCTCTAACTGAGCCATACTTTTTCATTATATCTTACATTCGTTTGGCTATTGTTTTTTATTCAATACCAATATTCAACTGTAAAACAATTCTCATCATGAGGTGATTGCCCTGTGAATATTCATAAAGAGGAGATTCATTTGCAGGCAGAGACTTCATAATGGCACGCAAGCAAGCATGCATCCGGTATATTAACACCTCCAGTAGAATATGCAGTCTGGTAAATAAAAGCCATGTGACAAACCGAGAGAGAGAGCACCCTGTTTTTAATATCCCCTCTCGCCCACTCCTTGACACCGAGCGCCCACCGTGCCACTCCTCCGCGATGCATCCTCTCTGGAGCCGCGCGGATACGTTTCCTCGATTTTATTTACATCAATTAAGATAACATATCAATTAAAACAAAAGCTTTGGAAAGTGAGTTGCGCCGAGAATTGCCCCTATAAATAGCCATTAAAAATGGATAATTGACAATTATGGTACTGGCGGGGGCGCAATTAAGCCGTCAGAGTGACCTTGCTCTGGTCTCTTCCATTAAGATCCCCTTTCTGAGTAATGATGTGTCATATGGAATAAAGCGGGTAATCCAGCCCCATAATAAAATAAAGGTGCGGGAGAGGGAAATCTAGCCTTGCTTTGAGAGATTCTGTTTGGAAAGAGGCGGGAGGATGGGATGAGTGGGGATCATGGGATGGGGGTGGGGTGAGGGTGTCAGGGATGTTGTGTGGGAGAAGGGGAGAGATGAATTGCCTAAGCTTTGCCAGTTGACTTCTCAGTATTCGGCCTCAGAAGAGCACTGGAAAAAGGGGTGTTTTTTGGGCAAACAAGTAAACAAACTAAACAAAAACAAATATTCCCGGGGAGACAGTGACTATACTTTAATTGACCAACTTTGACAATATCCTGGCAGGTCCCAGCCAGTCATGTCATGTGCTCTATTGATATTGAGGAGGATATTACCGCGTGTCAATTACTGTCCAATCAGCCATTACGGGCAGAAGCGAGAAAGTCGGCCATCTTGCTGCGGCGTGCACGTCAGCTCATTATCTCTCATCATTATACTCTAATATTCTCTCCTCCGAGAGATCCACCCCCCCCCCCCCAACACACACACACACACTTACTTGCAGTAGTCTGCCAGCAGTGAAGCGTGGCATACTACAGGATTTGGCACAACAGAAGCAGAGGTGTGTGTGTGTGTGTGTGTGTGTGTGTGTGTGTGTTGGTGGGGGAGATGTGGAAGAGTGTGTAATATCAGGCGGTTTGTATAAATATTGTCTATTTTCTGCATGCTGTTTTTTTAGTGATTTCCCCCCAAAATTCATATGCATTCGAAGTGACAGGTAATTTATTTAGAGCTGATGGCTCCGAAGCTCTGCTCTGTGCCAGTCCACACCGCACCATAGCGGCGCGTGCCGTCATTGTGGTTTCCGTGCTCACCACCTCTCCGCTGCCACTGCCGCCGCCGCTGCCACCGCCAACGCCGCCTCACGACTGCCGGCGCGACTGGCCTGTGAGATGACAGGTGCCCATTCTGCCCCAGAACACCGTCGGAAATGGCAAAGCGCTACCACGGCAGCCATGTTTGTTGCCCATTCTCCTCTTGACAGGCCCTTTTCCATTATTTGAGTCCGTTTCATCATCAGCTGCAGTGCTTTAAGTGGGCAGGCATGCACTTGTACAGAGCACAGGCACTTCTCAATTTTAGCCCCTATTATGAGTACCAGCTCATTTTATGATGTTTTATGTTACTGTATTTCAACTTTTTTTTTTTTTAAAGAAGAGTACCGCCACTTCTTTTTGCCACTTAAAGCACCCATCATCAGTGTGGAAACAAGCACAGAATAACTCCCTTCTCATCCACCAGCCACTTAATGCAGAGAATAGGGGCATACCTGTAAATGCTAAAGGAGGGACGTTCATGTTCAAAAGCAGTTATGGAGTGGAAGACACAAAACAGTGGCTGAGTTTTCCCAAGAGCTTTTATTGAGTGCATGTTTTTTTTAATACAATATTTTTTCAGAAAGTTACAGATACAAACTCTGACATACTCATCACAATAAACAGGTGTGAACTATACAGAAAGACACAAAGTCGGGGGTTTTGGATTTGAGGGTAATTCAGAGTGGGGGCTGGGGTGTTCTGGTCCTTCATTTTGGTGGCTATTGTACAGTGAGTTTGTCCATGCCATGCTGAGAGTGCTCTCTCTCTCTCTCTCTCTCTCTCTCTCTCTCTCTCTCTCTCTCTCTCTCATTTTCTTAGATTCAAGAAACGTTATTTCTCAAGGTCTCTCTCTCTCTCTCACACACACACACACACACACACACACACACACACACACACACACACACACACACACACACACACACACACACACACACACACACACACACACACACACACACACACACACACACACACACACACACACACACACACACACCTGTTCGTATTAGCATGTTAGTTTGAAGAATACGTTAAGTCTGTGTGGTTGGTTGACGATCTGACACACACACACCGCATGGTCCAAAGTGAGGGACCCCCACCCTCAGATCTCACCGTCTGATATAATCCAGCAAAGGCCACTCTGCCCCAGGCATAGTGGGGCGAAAATTAGACTCGAATCAATACGGTCCATTACCCCATAGAGAGATGAATGGCCAGACCCAGCTACTGAAAGAACTCCCTGTTACACCGCGAAAGTGGGCTGAAGGAAGAAGAAAAAAATAAGGGAGAAGAAAAGGAAAATAGGTGGATCCATGATACTGTCAGTCAGGGAGGAGAAAATGGAAGATACTTTTTGATGCAGTAATGACAATCTCCCCATATGAAAGAAAAGAAAAAGCATACATGCCAACCTACACATTTAAATATAAATTATACATTTCATGTTTTTCATTAAACTGTCAACTCAGCACTGTCAAACCCCATGTTTCCAACCCCTTGTACATACACCCACAGACACGTGCACGCACACACACAAACACACATAGCCTACACAGACATACAGACACACACACACACACGCACGCACGCCACACGCACGCACGCACGCACGCACACACACACACACACACACACACACACACACACACACACACACACACACACACACACACACACACACAGGAATGCATGCCATGTTATGAATAAGTTCATATCTGTTTGACGGTCACCTCGAAGCATTAGTTTTGAGTGAACTTGTTTGAAGTGGCCCTCTTGGAGTCTGTTAGGGCGGGACCGGGACCGGGACCGGCTCTGAGGTCTACATACTGTCAGAGAGCTCAGAGCTGCCAGAGACGTACGTATACGTGTCAGTCACTCACTTTACAGTGTCAGATGCTCATTAAAATCCGGGGGTGAAGCGGGCAGCAGAGAAGGCCCAGTGGGTCTGTCAGTCCCCCTATTCACACCCAGCTCTTATCGCTTTCTTTTCCTCCCTCCTCCCTCTTTTTTTGCTTCTACTCTCTCTTTGTTCTCTCCCCTCCTCCTCTCTCTCTATATCATCACCCCCCTCCTCCTGTATCTCTCTCTCTCTCTCTCTCTCTCTCTCTCTCTCTCTCTCTCTCTCTCTCTCTCGATGTTCTCATCTTCACTCCATACCTCCACGGTCCCTCCCTTCAGAGTCTGTACTGACAGTTCTTAACCCTCTCGGTCTTCATTAGAAACTAGCCTGTGTGAACAGCTTTTCTGTGTGTGTGTGTGTGTGTGTGTGTGTGGGGGGGGGGGGGGGGGGGGGGGGGGGGGGGGGGGGGGGGGGGGGGGTGGGGGGGGGGGGGGGGGGTGGGGGGTTGGGGGGTAGGTGGGTGGGTGGGGGGGATGGGGGTTGGAGGGGTCCATCTGGGCATGTGCATGAGAGTGTGCATGGATGTGAAAAATGAGTGTGCACGCCTGTATTTATCCAATTTGTATGTGTGTGTGTGTTTGTGTGTGTGTGTGTGTGTGTTAGGGGAGCGTGCTTGTGTGTGTGTTCGTCCAATGTGTGTGGGTGTAGGGACGGCTGAACATCTGTCACTCACGTGCTGATGTGGCACATGTGTCAAGGGAGGGGAGGGGAGGGGAGGGGAGGGGATGAGAGTGAGATACAGCAGGTAGCACAGCAACCCCCCATTTCCTACACCCTCACCACCAACTCCCTCTCATCACCACCACCACCACCACCACCATTTGCACAACCGCCATTGCCGCAGTAGCAGCTGGTTATTCCTTACCTCAGGTATCGAGATGTATAGAGAGTGTCTAGCCTGTGCTAGCTAGCACCAATCAATGGTGAATCTGGGTCACTCAAAGACACCAGAGGTGAGGATGAATACAAGTCAATACTTTGCTAATGGTCTTGGTCGTTAGTCTCTCACTTTGGGTCTGAAGGTGGAGAACCTGTAGTAGTGTATTTGATGTCCAGCCCGTAAAGAGGGGGAAAAGAAAAAGGACACGTTGACAGAATGGAAAAATACTGTAGTTGAGACTGTATAATACTGAAGTTGACAGTTTTTTCGCTATAAAACAAGGCGTGAGTGGTTAAATGATGGCACTAACAAAACAAAAAAAACAAAAACAGAACTTAAGCAACACCTCAGAAATAGATGCACTCACACACCCTCAGTGCTTGTTAACACCCTTAAAGATCTCTTTTTCTTTCTCTCTCTCGTTGTTTGTTTCTTTCCTCTCATGGTCGCGAACATTCTCCCTGAGTCCCATTATATCCCCAGCCAATACATCAGCTCCTGTTGACATCTCTTTGTCACAGAGGGATACATTACCTATAGACATGACATAGTTATGCATGTACCTATATTAATCGATGATGGACCTCCGTGAGCAATGTGGGTGATTTTAGGAGAACTGTTCTCTCAAACACGGCAAAACAGAACTCTGCACTCTCCATGGCAACAGGCGGGGAAAGCACTTAGTCACTCTCGTCCCGAGTGAGACGGCCAGCCCGAACCCCACCACATTTGATTGGACCAGGGAGAGATGGCAGAGAGGTGGCGATGAGATGAGAGAGAGAGAGAGAGAGAGAGAGAGAGAGAGAGAGAGAGAGAGAGAGAGAGAGAGAGGAGAGGAGAGAGAGAGAGAGAGAGAGAGAGAGAGAGAATGTGTTGTGTGTGTGTGTGTGTGTGTGTGTGTGTGTGTGTGTGTGTGTGTGTGTGTGTGTGTGTGTGTGTGTGTGTGTGTGTGTGTGTGAGAGAGAGAGAGAGAGAGAGAGAGAGAGAGAGAGAGAGAGAGCGAGAGAGAGAGAGAGAGAGCGAGAGCTGAGGGTGTTTCTGTATGTGTGTGTGTGTGTGTGGAGACAGAGAGAGAGAGAGAGAGGCGCTCCTAGTAACTGTTTAAGTGATTGCGCTCATCGGGATGGCACTGCGCATCTGCTGGCAGTGCCATGTCCAGATGTTCCTCTCCTCTCCTCTCCTGCACACAGACGGGCACATGGGCTAGCCGCTAAAAGCTCCTGCTCGCGTCCACGCTCATCTGTGCATCTATGCATTAGCCAAAGCACATTCAGCTTAATGTCACCTGCACCGAGGGTAACCCGCCATGACAGGTAATTTTTCTGCATTAAAATGCAAGGTGTGCATGTCCTGATGCTGAGTGATACTGAGCAATTTGCTATTTTGTTTTGTTTTGTTTTGTTTTGTTTTATCCCACCCATCTTCTCTCTTTCTTGACCAACATCTGACACGAAAAATACTTTTTTGTAAACACTTTTTTCAGACATTTTGTGTTGAGGACCCTGTAGGACGAACATTATTACAGTATATTAACAGTGCAACAACATCGACTTTGTAGATGTACGTACCACAGCAACATCGATGTGTAGTTACATACGTACAGTACCAGAGCAACATCGACGCATGGTTTCGTACATACCAGCGCAATATTGACGTTTAGTTACGTACGTACGTAATGTACCAGAGTGTTTGGGCAGCATTGTCCAGACAGTCCCAGTTCTCAACATCTCCAAGCACTTTGACATGAAACAAGAGAAAACACTAAAAAGAAAAAAAGAAAAAACCCAAAACAAATTTCTGTACAAGCGAGTGCTAGCCAGCGAAGCACAGCATGGAAAAAACCCACAATAAGCACCTAGACAGATAGATATACATCGACTCTGAAGCAGGCCGGATCAGTGACGGATCAAAGGCCAAACACAGTCACTATCTAGGCATGGGTTGTTATTATTAAACATAGTGTTCTTTCTTCTCTCCTCTACACATTTCTATAGACATCTAGGTTAGCTTTATACAAGGTTATCACCGTATCACAGTCTGTCCCATGTATTGTCCATGAGTTTC
>NC_085872.1:8505332-8512832 GCF_034702125.1 Engraulis encrasicolus
CTGAGGAAAGAGGAGGTGGAGAACATGGAGAGAGAAAGATGGGAACATGGAGAGGAATAGGGATAAGAAGGAGATGAGATAGATAGATAGATAGATAGATAGATAGATAGATAGATAGATAGATAGATAGATAGATAGATAGATAGATAGATAGATAGATAGATAGATAGATAGATAGACAGACAGACAGACAGACAGACAGACAGACAGACAGACAGACAGACAGACAGACAGACGAACATGGGCACCATTTTTCAGTGGTCTAAGAATCCATATCATATCCCTGGGTCTGACGCAAACCTTCCCCATCCCTCAATACTTTCCTGTCTTTCTTCACACCTTAGCGCAGAGTTTATTTTAGTCTATATAACCGTACTGTCACCAAAATTCTAATGGCTACTGTATGTCTTAATCTGTTTCTTAAGCCTCTCGTGCTGTCATAGCAATGTTGTAATGATTTAGTTCAATATTTTAAGCAAATAGTAAATAGGCCCGCCGGCGACCCCATCTGCATTAAAAGGATACTAATAACCCCTCAAAGTACTTACTCTGAGGTCATCTGTGCCACCAGCTGTAGCGAGGTGAAGCCGGAGTTGAGGAAGTTGTCCCTGTACTGAGCCATCTTGATGGCGCCCAGCCACTCCTCCACTGAGCTGAAGGTGTTGAAGTCCGGCACCGACCTGTCCAGCAGAGGCTGCGAAGGCCTGAGGGGAACAAACAATAACCATGTTACCCACCAAGACCATGCTTAACAACACGCAGCGACTACGGTGTACAATGTGTGCGTGTGTGTGTGTGTGTGTGTGTGTGTGTGTGTGTGTGTGTGTGTGTGTGTGTGTGTGTGTGTGTGTGTGTGTGTGTGTGTGTGTGTGTGTGTGTGTGTGTGTGTGTGTGTGTGTGTGTGTGTGTGTGTGTGTGTGTGTGTGTGTGTGTGTGTGTGTGTGTGTGTTTGCATGTGTGTGCATGTATGCGTTCGTGCATGCATTTGTGTGTGTACATTTGTGTGTGCATGTTTGTGTGTGTGTGTGTGTGTGTGTCTGTGCACTCGTGCGTGCGTGTGAGTGTATGTATGTGTGTGCATGCATGCGTTCGTGCGTGCATGTGTGTTTGTATGTACATCCGTGAGCGTTTGTGTGTGTGTGTGTGTGTGTGCATGTGTGTGTGTATGTACATCCATGTGTGCACGTGCGCCTTATGCGGTCCCACTCACACAGGCGGCATGGCAGCCAGGGCCTTGAGGCTGGTGGGGTTGCGGATGAGCTTGTCCAGCGTGTTGACGTTGTCGTTGAAGCGTGGCCGGGCGTTGCGGTCCTTCTGCCAGCAGTCCAGCATCAGCTGGTGAAGCGCGGCCGGGCAGTCCATGGGCGGCGGCAGCCGGTAGTCCTGCTCGATGGCATTGATAACCTGCAGAGACGAGAGCAACCGTATGAAGAGTTGCACTGAAAAATGCTGAATATCCATTCTGAAAATTGACATTTTTGTATTGGGCCTTCTATTGCATTGCATTAGGTTTAAAACGAATGTTGTCATGATATTTGAATGGCAAGAATTCACACATACATGGTAGGAACGCAACTCTTCATATAGTCACAGCTTTTTAGTCACACCTGAATGCTGGAGAATGCTGGATAAGCATAGCTTGGTACTTAATTACTTAATTACTTCGTAATTAATTTTTGGTCTGGATCCTCGATGCCCTGGAGGGAGGAGTGAGCTCAGCTCTGCTTTGAAATGATTGGACCTGCTCCGACAGTTGACGCTTGTGACGTATGTTATTATTAGAGCATGAAACGGGAGTGGATTTTCACTCCCATCCCATCCCGGTCCCAGAAAAAAAATCCCATCCCATCCCATCCCGAACTGGAGTAAAAGAAACCAATCCCATCCCGTCCACTCCTGTAAAGAATGCCTCCCAATCCTGCCCACTCCCACTCAAAATCAACCCCAATCCCGTTTCGTCAAAAAACGAGGCTTTCTTGTTTGTTTTTTACAGAAAAAATAAGCGCCATTCCCGCTCACGTTCATTTTTATTCCCGCTCCTGCCCGCCCCCATTCATCTTTCTTCCCACTCCTGCCCGCTCCCGTTCATTTTTAAAATTTTGACTCCCATCCCACGGGAATCCCACGGGAATCCCGCAGGACCCGCAGGACCCACAGGAATTCCTGAAAAATGTCATCCTCTACACCAGTGCTTCCCAACCTTTTTTGTCTCGCGTACCCCCGAAGCTTAGTTGTGCCATGAGTACCCCCTAATTCATGTTTTATATCGCTTTGCCTGTCCTGATGTGACTGCTCCATACATTTGTTATAATAATATCTTTCCAAGTACCCCCTGCAGTGTGCTCGCGTACCCCTAGTGGTACACGTACCCCTGGTTGGGAAACACTGCTCTAGTTATTATGTGCCCATGTAAGTTTATTGGCCGGCCGCCTGCTGGACAACGAAACCCTCCCCAGAGAAGTGTAATATCAGACCATTTGTGAATTACAAAGTAATTCAAAATGAATGGCCTGGCCTGTCGGGCTAGGATAAGCAGGGAGGAATGTAGAAAACAGGTTGAAGACATGGTAATATGTGGAATATAAACATTTACAAAATGCTGAAAACCTTTCAGTGAGTTGCTTTAGCACACGTATGCAACAAGAATCCCCATCTTTAGTATCATACACATTACATTCTGATTAATTTAATTTCACATGTATCATGTATCTTATAGCTTGTTGATGTGTTCACTATGGTGTAGCCTACTTCTGTATGTGCATCATTTTCCGATCCTTACACCTGCTGTTAATTCTACTGTATTGCTGTCACTGTCAGCAACGATTTGTCAAATCAACAATCATTGTGCATTTCTTGCACTCGGTAATGCACCTGATTCTGAGTCTGGCCACCTTCCAGGTTGCTGTCCTTGTAACTGTTACTTACAGAGGTTGTGAAACGCGTCTTGGCACGAACGCTCAGTAATCTGCCATAATCTGTTTCTTTTCAAAGCCAGTGAGGCTCAGAGGAAGATGTTTTTGCTTGTTGTCACATTTTTTTATTATCAATTGCTGACACAAAAAACAGGAGGTAACAATCTGAAAGTGTGGAGATGTGTGCTCCGAAGTTAATCTTTCCATTACACAGTAGGAGTATACTGCATACAATTAGGCTGCCTGGAGACATTGTTTGAGTTTGTAAAATATGTATACAAGCACAGATTTGTTTAAGAAGTAAGTGTATTTCATTGCCATTATAATCGTTTTTCGATTCGCCTGGAACAGTAAACAGAGTTAGCTTCGATCCCCTCAAGCATGCTAATGCTAAAAGTGCTCGCTAGGCTTTTCTGAAAGTCCATCAATGGCAAACCAGCCAGAGCTGCATGCAGCCCACACTGCTGAAAATCATGGCAAGGGCCAGCCAGTGCTTTACACACGCACTCAAGCACGCATGCACACACGCACGCACGCAGGCACGCACGCAGGCACGCACGCAGGCACGCACGCACACACACACTCACACACACACACACACACACACACACACACACACACACACACACACACACACACACACACACACACACACACACACACACACACACACACACACACACCAGCAGTCCAGATCGTTTACAGATCCGTTGACCGCCCGGGCCGTGAACCGGCGTGTCAGTAAAAAGAGCTGAGTGCTGCTGTACGCCCACACACACACACACACACACACACACACACACACACACACACACACACACACACACACACACACACACACACACACACACACACACACACACACACACACACACACACACACACACACACACAACCATTTGCTGGTGCCATTGCCAAGCCTCTCCCACTCATCTAAAAAAAACTTTTTTCTCTCCCTTGCTAACGCCACCGCTCTAACCCTGGCACATGGATGACGGGGCTGAAGGGCGATTTTGCCGAATGTCTATTTTAAGCCAGCTGCTCCGTCTGCGCCCTCCTTGGTTTATCTACTATTGGATAATCCACTCACTTATAATTACTTTGCTGAACCCATCAGGTATAGCAAGGCATGAAATTGCTCTCTCTCTCTCTCTCTCTCTCTCTCTCTCTCTCTCTCTCTCTCTCTCTCTCTCTCTCTCTCTCTCTCTCTCTCTCTCTCTCTCTCTCTCTCTGTGTGTGTGTGTGTGTGTGTGTGTGTGCATAGTTACACATGTTTATCAACATTAGATGTTGTGCTATAATATTCCTGTGAGCATTTATATAAATGGAGTAAACAAATATCTGTGCATCTGTGTACATTCTTGTGTGTGTGCTCATACAGTGTGTGTGTGTGTGTGTGTGTGTGTGTGTGTGTGTGTGTGTGTGTGTGTGTGTGTGTGTGTGTGTGTGTGTGTGTGTGTGTGTGTGTGTGTGTGTGTGTGTGTGTGTGTGTGTGTGTGTGTGTGTGTGTGTTTGTGTGTGTGTGCATGTTTTGAAGAGCCAAACGTAATGGTCATGGTAAAGCATGAAAACGCTCCACAATTTTTTCCCCCTAATACAGACGGTCGCCGTGGAAACACAAAGGGATCTGTCGGGTTCTGCCATTTTGGCAAGGCTTAATCACGAGTTCACTTTGGGGCGTGTGCGTGTGTGTGTGTGTGCGTGCGTGCGTGCGTGCGTGCGTGCGTGCGTGCGTGCGTGCGTGCGTGCGTGCGTGCGTGTGTGTGTGTGTCTGCGTGCGCGTGTGTGTGTGTGGGCGGGGGGTGTTTGGGGGTGAACTAAATGAGGAACACAGTGTCTTGCTGAGAAGAAGATTGATTGTCTGGGCTATAAGAAGAAAGGACGCTTTAATGAAAAGCTGACACTTGTCACATTTTCTTCCCTGTCGTCAATTTTTTTTTCTCTCCTTCTCTGAAATCTCCTTGTGTCTGCTGAAGGTCTGATTGCATATCACTGATTACGGGGTGGGATCTTGGCGGATATTCAAAAGCCAAAATATTCTCTGTGTAGTTTCTATATAGTAATTATAGTCCATGTGTCATGTTTTTTTTCTGCTGTGTGTGACATCCTCATTCAGTACACGATTGGACAAATGAACCACCCAAAGACATCTAATGGTAAGGAGAGTTGTTTGAAAGTAAAGTGGGTGAAAAGCCTATGGATATAGTAGTGGCATTCTTACATACAGCAGGTTTCATGGGCTATGCCTCTGTGCATATGGGTGTGTGTTTATGGGGATGTGTGCACATGTGTGCGTACTTGCGTTTGTATCTTTCTGTGTCTGTGTGTGTGCATGTGTGTGTGTTTGTCTATATCTGTTTGTCTGTGTGTTGGTATATGTACTGAATGTGTGTGTGTGTGTGTGTGTGTGTGTGTGTGTGTGTGTGTGTGTGTGTGTGTGTGTGTGTGTGTGTGTGTGTGTGTGTGTGTGTGTGTGTGTGTGTGTGTGTGTGTGTGTGTGTGTCTCTGTATGTGTGCGTGTTCTGTATACACTATCAACCGCATTACAAGATAAAACCTGCCAACATGGCCTCATCCCCTCCTCCCCTCTCTCCTCCACCTCCTCCACCTCCTCCTCCCCTCCCCTCCCTCCTCCATCCCCCTCACCCCCACCCTCCACTTCTCTCCCTCCTCCACCCCCCTCACACCCACCCTCCACCCCCCTCCACCTCCCCTCCTCTACCCCCTCTGCTTCAGAATGACACATCTGCTCTGATGGCTGCAGCCCCCTTCCCTGCATCCAGACCGGACAGCTGCCCAAAGAGAGACTGGGCAACCAGTCCCACACCGGCCGGATAGCCTGCCATACGGTTTCAACACATCCAGCATCCGCACACAGCCTCCTGTTTCAGACATCCTCACTGTGGATCACCCTCTATCTATCTGGGTAAAGTATGATGTGCAATAAAACGATCTCAAAATATGAAATGAAGTATAATGTTTTTTTTTAGTTACATTTTGGTCTGTGCGCTTTTCTTGCTTTTATTTGACTCAAACCCATTGATTTTCCTATGCTGTGGTGCTTTTCCCTGAATTGCCTTTCATTTCTCTGCCTCTGTCTCTGTTTCTGTCTCTCTCTGTCTCTCTCTCTCTCTCTGTCTCTCTCTCTCTCTCTCTCTCTCTCTCTCTCTCTCTCTCTCTCTCTCTCTCTCTCTCTCTCTCTCTCCGTCATACTCACGTCTTGGTTGCTCATGTCCCAGTAGGGCCTCTCTCCAAACGACATCACCTCCCACATGACGATGCCATAGCTCCACACGTCGCTGGCGGAGGTGAACTTCCTGTAGGCGATGGCCTCGGGGGAAGTCCACCTCACTGGAATTTTGCCACCCTGTCACAACAGACAGACAAACAGACAAGAGGAGATCATTAGAAACTGAGACAGAAAAGCTCTATTGTAACTCTGCCTTAGAACTGCCTTTCTCTCTGGATTTCGCTCTGCTCCAACACACCTAACACAAGTTAAGCAGGAAGGGACAGGCTCACTCATCATCTTGGATACAAGACAACTTTGAATGAAAAAAAAATACTATCAACATAAACTACTGTAAACGAAACACGCTCCAAATGCTCCTATTTATTGAACCACCATGTCAATACTGTAAACAAAACAGTATAAGGACTGAGGTTGTGTATGTGGGTGTGTTCTACTTTAACACGTGTACAGTAGCTGTGAAAGGCATTTGTCTAAGTCTTGTAGTCTCGTTTTTGATTTTAACTCACAATGGTGCATATGCGTGAAAGCCATGCCATATTACTGTAGAACACTCTAGTGGGTACCTGCCATAACACGAGGTGCTTTGAGTATAGGGTTAGCACATATAATCTGTGCATTGGGCTAAGCACACACCCACAGAGGAATACCCCATTGAGTTAATCAACAATTTAATTACTTCAGCTTACTACCTAGAGCGCTTATGTGCAAGAACCACTCGGCTCAACCCCCTAACCCACAAGAACAAAAATTAATCTCAAAAGTAACACACAATAACATTTGTTATTCTAATGTGTTTTTTTGTCTTTTATGGAACATTTGAAATGAATAAATATGATGCAATCTTGTTCAATTGCGCTGTAGATAAGGAGAGCTGGAACAGCTTTTACCATGCGTTATCATAAATAAAATCACACAATTAAAATGATTAATGACTCAAGTTACAGTCAGGATGGAACTCTAAATCTACTTTCTCCCTGCCGCACGCACGCGCGCACGCACGCACGCACGCACGCACGCACGCACGCGCGCATGAACGCACACGCACACGCACACGCACACGCACACGCACACGCACACACACACCCTAAGCCCATTCCCCTGCTCTCCATCCAATCCCATAACCTCCATTACATCCTTACTCTCCCATTTCGTCAGGAAAAGATAAAGACTAGCGCAATTATGAGGCCCCCCGGTCCGGGGCAGAGACCTGGAGACGACTGGGTCTGGTAACATGGTTCTCATACTCAGCCTCATCCCCGCTGAGAAGGAGAGCCTTTGTGTTTTGTTTGTAAAGCTAGATTCACATACATTACTCGCTACTCGCTCACTCGCCTA
>NC_085872.1:8525332-8535332 GCF_034702125.1 Engraulis encrasicolus
GCCACGGGCTGTCCTGTGTCCAATGGCCCACAGATGCAGAAGACTGCTGAACAAGTGCTTAGCAGCAGTGCCAGTCAATCAAGGGCATCAGTTTAATGCTTCCCTAATGGACAGCAGCAGTATGGTGAAACCAAATTGCCTCCTACACATTTTTTAAAATCTAGTGATAGAAGAAAACGTAAACCAGATTCCTCTGCTTAGAGCACCTGGTTGAATCCAATAAATCTACAATTTTCCAAAAGGGAGGTGTTAGAGTGTCGCTGTTTTCCACACGGTCCAGCCGTCTAATGAAGGAACAGAAGCACACAAAGGTGAACGAAATGAAAAATTAAAGCAGCAGAAGGCAGTGGCCATATGCTGGGACAAGAAAGAAAGAAAGAAAGAAAGAAAGAAAGAAAGAAAGAAAGAAAGAAAGAAAGAAAGAAAGAAAGAAAGAAAGAAAGAAAAGAAAAGAAAAGAAAAGAAAAGAAAAGAAAAGAAAAGAAAAGAGAGTACAATGCAAATGGAGCACAGGAGCGGATAAACAAACAGCTGCTAGAAGCAGTGGAGCGCAGCTAACCAAGAGTCCCTGGAGGGTCAGCGAGGGCTGACAGATGAGATCCCCCCATGACCTCACCTCTCAGCTGGGCTTGAGCAAGAGATGGGAGAGGGTGCCCTGGACGCCACTCCAGAGTGACCTCTACTCACCAAGCTGCCTGTAAACTTGTAGCACAGCTGAACACAAGCAAATCCCTCACATAGACTACTCCTCTATGAGGGGATGAAGTCAAAGTATCAGACAGGTGAATGCACTGAAGGAGGGATGGCTGGAGGAAGATATGGATAGGTGAGTGGATGATGGATAGAGTTACACAGGGATGGATGGATGAATTGATGGATGGATTGATGTATGGATGGATGGATGGAGATTTTATATTAATAACCTATATCATTTATTTTCCCTGGTGTCTACTAGGTTCCAATATTGTGCGCAAAACCCCAACACACACTTAATCACACATACACACGTGGAAACAGACATGCATCACCCCCTAACACACGCACACGCACACGCACACGCACACGCACACGCACTCAAAGCCTCTCTCATATGCAGTATACCAATGCGAGGGCGAGCCCAGGGCTCTGACTGAACCGTAAGGTTAATGAAATGCAATTAAGCGTCCATACACCCATACAACAGCAGCGCTTCCTAGAGCCATGCTGCAAACTTAATTGGCGGGCAGTACAGCAAAAAAAAAAAAAAAACTTACAGAGAGGCAAAAAAAAGAAAAGAGGAGGGAGGAAAGAAAAAGAAGAAGGGTATTAATTTAAGGGAGGAGGTCACTACAGAGGTAAATCAGGCGCTGTCAGCGCGATGTAATTTCCTTGTGATTCTCGTGGCCTTGGCTAGCGTGCTACGGCCTTGCTCTGAGATTGCCTGCGCTTGGCTCATAACGGTCGAGGTCGCCAAAGCTGAGGGCCTGCCGTGGGCTGGCTTAATTAACGGCAAACTTAGCCGACTCAAGGATCCGCAGCGTGCAGTGCAGGGGTCCCCATGCGAGCACCTTGCAGGCCAGGGTTTGCACTTGGCCAGGGCGGAGCAGTGCAGAGAAGACATCGACCCAGTCATTCAGAGAGGCATCTCGCTCTCACAATTTTAATCACACTTGAACACTGGAACATGGAGTACGCGCACACACGTATACGTACATTCACACACACACACACACACACACACACACACACACACACACACACACACACACACACACACACACACACACACACACACACACACACACACACACACACACACACACACACACACACACACACACACACACACACACACACACACACACACACACACACACACAGAGATGGGAACATGCATGTTGAACAAGTCCTGCATATTTAAGTACAGTATTATTAACCTGCAAAACTTCCAACAACAACACACTTTCCTGTGTTGAACAACATAGCCAGAATACAGAGAATAATTTATAGAGATTAAAATGTACAGCATTTATCTGCGTAATTATTTGCATACATAGTGCAGCCCTCTGCTCACTGCTATGCCGGCACTGCAAAATGAAAGGGGGTGCAAAGAGTGCGACCGTAGACCTGCCAAAACATAATGACGGCAGGCAGCTCCGCTAACCCTGAGGTGAGACTGGCCCAGGGGGTAATTAAACTGCTGACTGACTGGCAGGCTGGCTGGCTGGCTGGCTGGCTGGATGGATGGATAGATAGATGAATAGATGGATGGATAGATGGATGGATAGACGGATGGATGGATGGATAGGCGGATGACAAAAATCACTTCCAGCCATTTTAACACCCTGTTCACACTTGTAGTTCAGCTTGCTGTCAATCAACAGTCTCCACGGCAGAGTTTTTTTTTGCTGTGTGTGTGTGTGTCTGCTGCTCAGTTCTTTGCACCATCTTTACACCACCACCACCACCACCAGCAGCAGCACCATGAGCAGCAGCAGCCCTGTATGCCATTACACTTCACCTGGAGGAGCCTAAGGCTCCGGCATCTATTTTTACATCCTTCTTTCTAATAATCCACAGAGGAAAAAGCCAGCCTTACATGCGAAGTCAGACACAGACAGTGCTGGGCAGAGGCAGGCCCACCACACAAAGGGAGGTGATTATGCAGCAGGCGTTGGGTTGCCTTCAATAAAAGGTCTGGAGGGTCTCGGAGGGTGCCACCTGCATATGTGGTCCTCCTGTCTTTGACAAACGTTTGAGCCATTGTGAGGCTAATCACATTCCCTCGACGGCTGTCTCTCTGTCGGTCTGTCTCTTTGTTACTCTGTCTCTCTCTGTTGTACTATTATTTCTCTCTTGCTGTCTCTGTCTGTCTGTTTCTCTCTCTCTCTCTCTCTCTGTCTCTCTCTCTCTCTCTCTCTCTCTCTCTCGCCCTCTCTCTCGCATGTGCTCTCTCTCTCTCTCTGTCTTTCTCTCTCTCTCTCTCTCTCTCTCTCTCTCTCTCTTTCCCTCTCTCTCTCTCTGTCTTTCTCTCTCTCTCTCTCTCTCTCTCTCTCTGTCTCTCTCTCTCTCTCTCTCTCTCTTTCCCTCTCTCTCTTTCTCTCTCTCTCTCTCTCTCTCTCTCTCTCTCTCTCTCTCTCTCTCTCTCTCTCTCTGTTCCTAACCTGCACATGCAGACCAACATGCATGTACTCACAACAGCAACAACAACAACAAAGCTGCCTCCTGAAGGCACCAAAAGATTGCCGTGCTAAATCATCCATAAACATGAAAGGCAGCTCCTCATGAGTGGAGTCAGGAAGCCAGGCAATTGCAGACCCTCGCGCTACACTATGTTCTGGACTTGTTTTTCAACTTTTTTCCCATTTTATTTAATATTTTCAGTTAATAAGCACAGATCTTAGCCCCCACTACGCCTAATATGGGAGCATGCTTCCCGGGTGCGGAAAGCAATAATGAATGAGACGAGACCAGATGAGATGAGATGTCTGGGAAGGCTGGCTGCTGCTGATTGGAGTCCTGCAGCAGTCAGCATGTGTGTGTTGTCTTCAACTCAAAAACTCAACGCCTCAGATGCATTTAAATCAGTACAGCACATCACCCCCTTGCAGCTAGCGTAGCACTGCAATCCCAACAGTCATGACCACTCACTTTTGTGTGTGTGTGTGTGTGTGTGTGTGTGTGTGTGTGTGTGTGTGTGTGTGTGTGTGTGTGTGTGTGTGTGTGTGTGTGTGTGTGTGTGTGTGTGTGTGTGTGTGTGTGTGTGTGTGTGTGTGTGTGTGTGTGTGTGTGTGTGTGTGTCTAAATAACACTGTATTCCGTTAGTGCTTTGGTAAATATATGGTACACATTTCCATAATTGAGGCTACAGGCTAGCTATTCAAAAGGGCATGGCATCTCGCCAGGACAGAGAACAAGGGATCATGAGTCCAAGAACAAGACTGTGAGGGAGGTTAAACCTTACCAGGGAGCTGACGTAGGTTAGGTCAGAGGTATCGTGGGAGGCAGAAGTCTGACAATTTCCTGACCAGGTTGGAGATGAATAAGTGTGTGTGTGTGTGTGTGTGCGTGTGTGTGCGTGTGCGTGTGCGTGCGTGTGCGTGTGTGTGTGTGTGTGTGTGGTGTGTGTGTGTGTGTGTGTGTGTGTGTGTGTGTGTGTGTGTGTGTGTGTGTGTGTGTGTGTGTGTGTGTGTGTGTGTGTGTGTGTGCATACGTATCCATTCCTTACCAGGGAGCTGGTGTAGGTGGGGTCAGAGGTGTCATCCTGCAGGTAGCGGGAGAGGCCGAAGTCGGACACCTTGCAGACCAGGTTGCTGTTGACCAGGATGTTGCGCGCGGCCAGGTCACGGTGCACGTAGTTCATCTCCGACAGGTACTTCATGCCCGCCGCGATGCCACGCAGCATGCCCACCAGCTGGATCACCGTGAACTGGCCATCGTTTTGCTGTATTAGGTTCAGGGGAGGTGAGAGGGTGGGTGAGGAAGTGTATGAAAATAGAGAACATTGGGAGAGGATGACAAAAACAAAGGCAAAATGTCACACACAGCTGCCAGAGGTGGTTCAGTCTTGCCCCTCCAACCAAAATCCCCTCCATCCCGTATCCTCAACACCACCCTCACATTATATTTACGAGGCACTAAGGGAGGTCATTTGGTGAAGGTCAGAGCCCCCTTCTCTCTAGTGTAGCCCTGGACACTTTTCATTCTGTATGAGCTCTCATCGGGTGGTGAGTGGTCAGTCAATGTACCGTTAGCTGGTCTCGCCAAGCCATAGGGAGGCTGAGGGTGCTTGCTGAGAATCGGAGCATCAAAGGCTTCATATGTAACCCGCCTGCCCTTCATACTACTGCACACTTCCCTTTTGAACGCTACAACTGACAGATTGAAAATTAGCTGGTCCTCCAAAGTCTCTTCTTTCTCAATCTCTCTCTTTCTGCCTTCTGCCCGTCTACTCTCTCTCACACAGAATGAGAATTTCATTTCCCCTATGGTCTTGCTCTTGAAAAGACTAATCTGAATGAAAAAAACCAACATTCACAACATGCTGAAAGACATGAATATGTGGGTCTTTGAGCTTAGAAGGCAGATAAACCTTGTCCCACCACTGCCGCCACCACCACCTCTACCTTGCACCCGCCTCAGCAAAGCCCCACCTCCGTCCATGTCTGAAGAGCATTCTTTGAACCCGGCGCTCACTCGCAAACACGGGGGTAGGAAGATCGATGGGAACACAAGTCGGATGTGGCGGCAAGCAAAGCCAACTTCAAAGGGGCTCTTTAAACCGGCGCTAGATCAAAGCTGAGAGAAAACCAATCCATGAGATTGGGGGGCTGGGTAGGGCTGGATGGGTTGTTGGAGGTGGGGGTTGTGGAGGGAATGGGCCTGAACATTGATTAAGCAGTATATTCTCTCGCACCGCATGACAGTGCTGAGGAAAAGGAGGCAAATGGAGTCTATTAGATGACTGCGTGCAGGCGTGAGTGGCCAAACAGAAGAGGAGGATACAGAACGACGCACATTTGTGGGAGGAGGGGGAAGAACGCACCGCCCCGCACCACACCGCATCGCATCGCACCGCAATGCATTACACCGCACCGCAATGTAACACACCGCGCTCCGGCAACAGATGCTCTTGTCCTCATCACTCAAACGCTTAATGAAGAAGCTGCATCTCTATCGGGCGGTGTTGGAGCCCCATTTATTCTTATCCAACAGTAGTCAGGCGTATTTACAGATGTCTTATCTCCCTTATTTCTCTGTATCTCTCCCTTTCTCTCTCTCTCTCTCTCTCTCTCTTTGTGTATGTGTGTTTGTATGTGCGTGTGTGTGTGTGTGTGTGCTTGTGCGTGTGTGTGTGTGTGTGTGTGTGTGTGTGTGTGTGTGTGTGTGTGTGTGTGTGTGTGTGTGTGTGTGTGTGTGTGTGTGTGTGTGTGTGTGTGTGTGTGTGTGTGTGTGTGTGTTTGTGTGTGTGTGTGTGTGTGTGTGTTCTAACTCATGATTAAGGACACTGGCGAGGCTTTAGCTTGTGCATGCCCATGAGCAAGACTTATCTCCGCAGTTTTCAAATGGGAAATGTGAATTGCATGTGATGGGCAAAGCTCTATCTCAATGCCTGTCTGCAAACAAGCAAACGGAAGTCTTTACATCTTAAGCCTCGCCAGACCTGCACTAGAATTCTCGACAAACTCTTGGGGCAGAAATGAAAGAGCGCTGTTTAAGAATGCAATTGTAGCCGCTTCCAGGCATAACTACTAAAATGTGTGATAAGTCTGTGTCAAAAAAGACAAATTCCAAAGTAAACAGAAACATCCATGCATCTCTATATCTTCACAGTATCTCTATGTACCTCCTGTTCAAAATGAGACGTGTTTAATCAGAAATACCAATGCATTACAGTACTAATAATACCATGCACTCTAATAATTAAATGTAATATATACTGTAATTCTTTGTGCGGCCAAATATAATATAAACATGCATGACCTTGTGGTGAACCTGTACTTAAAAGCAATATCAGCATTTGTTCTTCAGAAAAACTGTTTGATACTGGCCTAGCCAACGGCTGGTTTACCCCCCATCACTTGCGTACCGTGGCTCTTCAAAAAATATTGATATTTTATAATCACTGGATGTGCCTAATGAATTATTAACATTAAGTCTACTTGATTAAAAGTAAACATATTAACTAATTAACAACGCACAGCATAATTAACACATTGATTAAAATTTCAAAGCATGTAAGATACAGCTAGGATCTCTTTGTAAAGCTGGGAATGATTCCAAAAAGAGCGTAGGAATGGATTCCCTGCCTGTATGTACATGGTTCTACTATGAAACACCAAGTATCGGACTCTGTTTATGATCATTTTACATGCCTTCTGTCCCAGACAGTAATGCACTCTAAAGGAACCTGTACGAAAGCCTATCTTTTGAACAACAAAAGCAATCTTGCCTCTCATCTAAGGCATCACAAGAAATATTGAGCAACTCGAAAACTACCTTTAAGTTTCCACAAAGGGCCAGTGGTCAAGACCGGGCCACTGAACTCATTTTACCACCCCCTAGCCCATAACCTGGTGATACCCCTACTGTATATGCATCCACACTATCTTGGTAAATTCACTGTGCCATAAAGACTCAAGTGACCTCCGATGGTGATCAGTGACACATGTTAACATGTTTGAACAATGCATCTTGGGTACATGTGGCATGCCTATACAAACAGCTTCATCACACTGGAAGGTTGCAAAACTCCTGCACAACTTTATGCCTATGTCTAGTCCGGTTAACTCAAAAAAGTTGGGGTCTCAGTCTTCCCGTAGTTGTTCTGTGCTCTTGTCTCCCACAATGGTAGACTTAAGTCTGAAATATTTGCTCTACTTTCTGACTTGTCTCTTTCAATGATGGAGGAGTCGCTGCCTTGGTTTAATGACACCGCAGCTCACTAAGACCAGACACTTCTGCACATGGTGTCCCTTCCAAAGTATGAAAAATTCAAGTGGCAAGATATTTTGGCAAAAGAAGTGGCAAAAGTTACAGCCAGGCAGTAAAGAAATGCATCATAGATGACACTGTTGACAGAAACACATAAAGGTGCGAGACAAAATAGGCTACACTGGTGATATATGGGTTTATAAAGATGACATTGTGTATTCCATTGTCATTCTCTTGAATCATGCTTCGGCATGAAATAGAGGTGGCCTTATGTAATTACATGATGGTGTAATTCATTTAATGGCAAAACTGTCACAGTCAATATGTACAGTCAAAAATTCAATGGGTTATAATGGAGGAATTCATCTCTGTCCAGCTTTGGAAAGATTTTATTTGTTGTACCATGTTAGGTGAAATGGACTGGATGTGAATTTATATTCAGTGGATATGTTCGTATCCACTTTTGGCTAATTAAGGTTTGTAGCACTTGTTAGTACTGCGCTGGTCTGTTGCTATTTAACGCCATAACAAAGCAGCAGGCTGTTTAACAAGGTCCACATTCTTGTCAAAACCAATTAATATTGTCTATCCAGACTCAAATAATTATTCTGTTACTTCTGAGAAATTACCTCTATACATACGGATAAATATATATGGTATTTTTATTATGTTTGTCTTTGAACCATCAATGGGTTCCTTAAGGGAATTACATTGTTATTGAAATTAGCTTCACAAGACTGTGCTTCAATTAAACCAATCGTAACATCTTTAGTGTGGAATTGACCTTACTCATCGCACATCTAATTACAGTTTGCATGATATGATATATATATGACATTGATATAAGTGTATGTGTCTTTACACAATACTGTGGACATATTGGTGTCATTATATGCAGAGCTGTAAAATCCTGCGTTCGGAGAGTAGCAGCTCTGCCATGATTAGGTTCTACCTACACATTTGAAACCATTGATATCGCTTATTAGTCTCTCTACCTAGCCTTGGAGTTAATTAGAATGTAATATCATTAGGAAAACTAATTAGCATCAGTTGTCTCAGTGACGGGCTATAATAAATACCCGGGATGGATTCTGTTCAAGGAATCAGGATTTTCAGCCTTTACACATAGACATAAATATGAGCTGTGTTTTGAATTTGGAGAAACGTAAAACCCTTTTTTTAAATCAGTCCTAAATTCACACTATTTCTTTGTATCGCTACTGAGTCCTTGAGTCAGGTGACAACACATATTTTGACTCAAGGAATCAGCCTGTACAGTAGTAGTATGTGTGTAGTGTCTCTCACAAAACAACACGTGTGGAGGCAGCGGCAGAGGCATAGGCAGTGAGTGTCTGCCTCCCACCTCGTTTCATCCACCCACCCTGAGGAAGGAGTCCAGCGCGCCGTTCTCCATGAACTCGGTGACGATCATGACCGGCCGGCTCTTGGTGACCACGCCCTCCAGGCGGATGATGTTGGGGTGGTCGAACTGGCCCATGATGCTCGCCTCGGACAGGAAGTCCCGCCTCTGCTTCTCTGAGTAGCCAGCCTTGAGCGTCTTGATGGCTACATAGATCTCCCTCTTGCCGGGAAGTTTCAGACGGCCCTTGTACACCTCGCCAAATTCACCTGGAGAGCAAGAGGATGAGGAAGAAGAAGAGGAGGAGGAGGAGGAGGAGGAGACAGAGCATGAATGGGTTATTATCTAGACCAATCTTCAAATAGCATATCATCTTCCTGTTGCTTATCTCTGGTGTGTAAACACTGATAACGAAAAAGTTTTTCATATGCTGTCTGAATCCCAAATGATATGTTAAGGTCCTCTGCAAATGGAAAATAGTTTAAATAGGGTTTGAAAACTCTGGAAGTTTGGTTGCTCTGCTACTTCTGGGGGTACTTTCTCATCAAGCTACACAAGAGGACTATCCTCCAGTGATTTCCAATCCTCCAGGGAGGGCATATGCTTCAGTGAGTCCAAATCCTCAGCAGACTTGTCTATAACGCCGTCCATATCACAAAAATACGTCTGTCAGATGCTCATTTTCTCGCCAGTGAACAAGGCAGCTCCAGTTAACCGTCACGGCTTTGAAGCAGGCTAGTTCATTTTTATTTGAAGATAGACGGGTAGAGCGTGTAATTTTTCAGTAGTTTATGACCAGAGTTCATGCTGCCCATTCACAAACGTTATCTTTTTAATGAACATTTACCACCACCGCCAATTTCTACGTATTAATTCTGACTTGGACATTTCCACTTTTCATTCCTAAATAGGTGTCCGTCCACCATTTTGAATTAACATTCATTTGTATATTAGTTTATGATTAAGTAAAAATACAGATGTAGATCAAATTTCTGAATTGACAGCATACATTTTGAAAATAAACGACTAAAATTACACACTGAAATTACACATTACTTTAAACTTTAAATATTACTTGTTAATAGATCACTGTGCTATTGTGGTACTTTTGGGAAACATGATGACTGATCAAAATGTTTCATCTCAGTTCTGTTTCTTCCAAATGTTTGATATTTAAACTAACTACTAATCCATTGACTCATTGTACATTGTACACTGGTTTCAATC
>NC_085872.1:8545332-8550332 GCF_034702125.1 Engraulis encrasicolus
ACATCTAACACTCTCCCTTCAATTCTCCTCTGCTCTCCTCTCCTGTCTTGTCATTTCCCCTGTTTTTTCCTTGTGCGTTATCCCCCTCCACACAGTGCTACTTTACCCAAGCCATTGCCCAACTGTCAGTCATTTCCCCCGGTTCCACAGGAAAGGCTTGGGTATCATGATTATATCTGAAATGTGTCAATCAATGTCATTTTTTAACCAGAGGAAGGTTGAAGGGGGATCTGTGTGTGTGTGTGTGTGTGTGTGTGTGTGTGTGTGTGTGTGTGTGTGTGTGTGTGTGTGTGTGTGTGTGTGTGTGTGTGTGTGTGTGTGTGTGTGTGTGTGTGTGTGTGTGTGTGTGTGTGTGTGTGTGTGTGTGTGTGTGTGTGTGTGTGTGTGTGTGTGCGTGTGTGTGTGCGTGCGTGCGTGTGTGCATGTGTGTGTGCATAATATGCATGTGTGTGTCATATGTGGTGGCGCAGGTGCAAAAATTGGGACATCAGCTAGTCATTTATGACCCAAACTTCATGATTATTTAACCCTGTGAAAAGTATCGAATGGTGGCACTCACCTCTTCCAGTGCTGTAATGCTGAAGCTTGTCACTGTACACCGGGTCCTTGGTGTAGGCTCGTTTCCTGGCCAGTCAGGGAAGGAGAAAGGGAAGAGAAGGGAGAGGAAGAGAAGGAGAAGTCACTAAAGCGCCGTCATTTGGCTGGTCTTTGTCTGGCCCTCGCTCAGGTCTGAGCACTGTGAGGGGAAGTCAGGTCTTTAAAATAAAATAAAAAGCCACAGCCTACAATTGAATCAGTGACCGGACGGTAATGGGCGAGACGGCAGGAGAAAATAAAGCGTGCCCAATGAGATGGTTTTAATTATGCCTCGATTACATCTCCTTGCTGCCTCAGCGGCGCTGCATTCCCCTACGAGGCAGATAGTGGACGGGAGTACACACGCAAGGCAACAGACAGGGCTGGACTGGCCATAGGGCATACGGGGCATTAGCTTGGTGGACTGTTGATGATGATTTGTGCCCAGCCTTTTTCTTTATGCCGTGATAAGTCCTCGTGCAAACCTACAGCAAACCTCTCCGCGTCAGATTTAAATATTAATTTTGGCCGTTGTGGTCAAAGTGACTCATATTAGTGGGATAAACGTGTAGTCACAGGATTTATTGTCTCTCACAAAGCCTGGTGGATCGGTCTTGGCTGACCGTCAGACAGACGGACAGACCGACATACCCTCTTATAGAGATGCTAGGACGCATCTAAAAATGGTCTTGGCTGAAAATGTCCGGCCTGATTTTTTAGCCCGGTCCAGCCCTGGCAGCAAGAGGAAGGATGAGCAGCGGAAAAGGAGGAAGAGAGAGAAGAAATAAGGGACTGATGGTGAGGTGTGCCTGCTTTTGCTTTTAAACCGAAGGACACACAGCAAGAGGAAGAAGGAGGATGGGTAGAAGAAGAAGAGGACGGATAAAAGAAAGAAAAGAGCTGGAGTGATGCTGAGGTTTGTCTACTTTTACTTTTAAAAAATAGATATTCAGCCACCTTACAGCACATTACATCATTCTGTTAGGTGAAAATTATTGATGGACTGCGGCTTGCACTATGCAATTTGCATAATGGTTTTAGCGCAACCGGTTTAATTATTCAAAACAAAAGGAGCCACCATCGAAAAAAGCCACCCCCCGACCCATCCACACACACACACACACACACACACACACACACACACACACACACACACACACACACACACACACACACACACACACACACACACACACACACGCACACACATACAGACATCACAATCTATCTCCCTGACACTCACTTGCCGACGCACGCACGCACGCACGCACGCACGCACGCACGAACACACACACACACACACACACACACACACACACACACACACACACACACACACACACACACACACACACACACACACACACACACACACACACACACACACCACACACACACACACACACACATTCTCTCTCTCTCTCTCACACACACACACACACACACACACACACACACACACACACACACACACACACACACACACACACACACACACACACACACACACACACACACACACACACACACACACACACACACACACACACTTGCATATGTGGCCCACTTGCGTCTTGCCAATGCTTTTCTACAAACCCTTTGGCACCTCACTGCACTACTTCGAGTGTGCTATAGCCAGCTGTTGGCATGCCAAATGCTTTTAGTACTACCACAGCAACACACCTGATGGGGAACACATGGCCTTGTGGGGTACTGTCAAATATGGATATGGTCCACGCCACAGCTTCACACTTACACAGAAATTATATGAAATGATATCATGGGGAGTGGCGATCTGCAAAGCTTTATTTCTTTGATAAGATTCATTGAAGTTGCATTTTAACACACCAAGCCACACATACGTACAGTAGCTTAGTCTACATTGAAACAGCAGAAACTATTGCCATAGCTTAGCACTCTAACCCTTGTAATGTCAAACCATCTGGACTGGTTGCTTATAGGATTCCCTTGTTTTCATTTGCAGTGAATGGTCAAGTCCATATTACAATGGTACATTGATTGGGAAGGTATGACCACTTATACTGTAGTTATGTATGTGGTTTAGTGCAACACTCACCAACGTAACTACTTTCTGCCAATGTAATAATCCGGCCAATGTAATTAAAAAATGTGCAGTTCAGACTTATTAGCCCAGCCAACGTAATAATTTCCTCACAATGAAATAACTTGCCTTCTTGATTCAACTATTACCATACAGAGGCATTTCAGGAACTTGAGTTAGACCTGGGAGATGAGGATTGGCAAGGCGCTTTCGGCCACATCAAACCCTCTCAGACCGTTTCAGTCATGTTAGCTAGGCGCCCTGAGTGTGTGATTACGTTTCATGTTTGTAGAAAAAGAGAAGAAATATTTGCACACTGCAAAAGGTCCCTTGTGTGAAAAGCAAGGTCTTCGTCAGGTGTCGGTACGTTTCATGTTTGTGTCAGTCTCTTGGTTCTGTTTTACATTCTTCATTATATGAGGCCAATACATTTGTTCCCTTTCACATTGAGATGATCTGCTCCCACTAAAAAAGGATCTCACTCCAAAATAGATTGCAAAGGGTGTACATGTCACCAAGATGGCCGTCGAGTGGAAAAAAAAAACTTCGGTGAGAATATATTTGACGGCGTTACCTGCTGCAGACGATGGAGATGGCCACCAGGGACACGAGGAAGACCACACCGGCTGCTGCAGAGCCTGCTATCAGCGGCAGTTGCTCCCTCAGCTCAGACTTATAGTCCTCTGGATAATGAGAGAGAGAGAGAGAGAGAGAGAGAGAGAGAGAGAGAGAGAGAGAGGGGGGAGAAGGGGGGGGGGTGATGGGAGAGTGAAGTGAGATTGTGAGACACGATGGGGTGAGATAGAGAGAGAAAGGGATGGGGATGGGGAAAGTGGAAGTATAGAGGCAGTGGTAAAGTGAAGAAAGAAAGAAAGAAAGAAAGAAAGAAAGAAAGAAAGAAAGAAAGAAAGAAAGAAAGAAAGAAAGAAAGAAAGAAAGAAAGAAAGAAAGAAAGAAAGAAAGAAAGAAAGAAAGAAAGAAATGATATGGGGGATGGTGGGTGCATGGAAAAGAGTGGAAAAAACATAGGAAGAAAACGGAACAGATGGTAGAGGATGAGGACAGTGATGAGGATGAGGACAGTGATGAGGATGAAGAGCGGAGGAAATGTGGAATATGCATTGAAGGGAAAGAAAAGGTGTGAAAAGGTGTGGTGGAGGTAGGGGAGGGTTAATGAGAGAAGGAGGACGGGAGAGGAGGATAGGAAAGGAGGATGGGAATTAAACAGGAAGGATATGGAAGTGGGGGAGAGGCGTGAAAAATAGTCAGAAGATGTGGAGAGAGAAGAGAATATAAATAACAGTCAGTTTTTTAAGCATGAGGCAGATAGACAATACAATCAGATAATGTTGCATCATACAAGTTGCACATCTTGAGACGTTAGAAAATCCATCGACCAACCAACAATCAATCACCAATCTATTTATTAGAGATGCACCAGATCCTGGTTTTTAGGATCCTGCCGGATACCGGATCCGCTGCTTAAGATCCTGTCGGATCCGGAACCGGATACCGGATCCTACGAAAGGGTTGAAACACATAGCCAACTCACACACGTGGGCCCTTTTTATTACGTCGGCGCAAACTTTTTGTTAAGATTCATTGCCTTACAGCCACACTGCCTTCAACGGCCGCTTCCAAAGGGCTTTCACTCCATGCAGCGATTGGGGTTGTGAAAGACTGACTGAAAAGCCGAGGCTACATAAAAAGTAGAGATGCCCCAGATCCTGATTTTTAGGTAACTGTCGGATACCGGATCCACTGCTTAAGATCCTGCCGGATCCGGATAGTCTGAAAAACCCTATTATCCTGCCGGATCCGGAACCGGATCTTGGATCCTGTACATCTCTACTATTTATCTATCTACGTATCTATCTACGTATCTATCTACGTATCTATCTATCTACGTATCTATCTATCTATCTATCTATCTATCTATCTATCTATCTATCTATCTATCTATCTATCTATCTATCTATCTATCTATCTATCTATCTATCTATCTGATCTCATCACACATGACCAATCTGCTCCGGTCCAAACTGTCCACTGGAGCTGGCCCACTTCTACAGCTCTGCTGACCTTTATTCTGATTGGACAGCATGTGCGTCTGACGGGAGATGAATGGGGACAGAGACCTCGGTCTGGACAGGTTGGACTCAGACCAGTGTGTGTGTGTGTGTGTGTGTGTGTGTGTGTGTGTGTGTGTGTGTGTGTGTGTGTGTGTGTGTGTGTGTGTGTGTGTGTGTGTGTGTGTGTGTGTGTGTGTGTGTGTGTGTGTGTGTGTGTGTGTGTGTGTGTGTGTGTGTGTGTGTGTGTGTGTGTGTACGTGCGTGTGTACATTTGCGTGTGTGTGTGTATA
>NC_085872.1:8552832-8557832 GCF_034702125.1 Engraulis encrasicolus
GTGTGTGCAAGCGACTGCACGTTTAGTATGGGGATGAGACCGCTGGTCTTGAAGTGCCTCAGCACACACCTCATTTAATACAATCATTTCCCCATCATCACACCTGACTGTCACTGGAGACACAGCAGAAAGAGAGGGGGATAAAGAGAAGGATGAGGAGGGAGGAGGCAGGGGGGAGAGATGGAGACACAGAGGGAGGGGTAGAGGTACGGTAGATAGAGAAAGCAACTAAAGGAGAGAACAGAAACTGGAGAGGGATACATACTTATGTCAGAAATAGAGAGAAGATGAGACACAGGGAGGGGCGAGGGGAGTGAGAGGCAAGAATAGAAAGAAAAATACAAAAAGAAAAATGAGGAATGGGACGGTTTTCAATTACATCAACTGAAGGAAAAGAATTTGTTGTTTTCTTTTGAAGGTACAGGAAAAAAATGAAAGATATTTAAATTGGGTGCATCTGGGGACAAAAGCCAACCCCGCCCCCTTCCCACACACACACACACACACACACACACACACACACACACACACACACACACACACACACACACACACACACACACACACACACACACACACACACACACACACACACACACACACACACACACACACACACACACACATCCCACGTACAGCTGAAGACACAAACACACCCACATAGATAACCAACCATAGTACATTGGGAAATGTACCCTCCTACATGACCACCTGCAAACATGTACACACGGTCTGTTTTCGTGTTCACACACACACACACACACACACACACACACACACACACACACACACACACACACACACACACACACACACACACACACACACACACACACACACACACACACACACACACACACACACACACACACACACACTGGCTGTAATTGTCCTAACGAACAGCGTGCTGTGGCGCAGTGCCAAAGGATGTATCATCAGCGGTTCCCGGTGAGTCACGCCGTTAATTACCCACACGGGTGCCGTGAGGAGGAAGGGCAGTGCGGTATAGCTACCACACACACACACACACACACACACACACACACACACACACACACACACACACACACACACACACACACACACACACACACACACACACACACACACACACACACAGTAAGACCGGAACACCGGAACCAATCATCATTATCATCATCATCGTCATCTTGATCCTCATCACCATCTTTTTCCTCATCATCATCATCATCATCATCATCATCATCATCATCATAGTCCTGATCATGGTGTTTTTCCATTCCCTTGCATCATCATAATCATCTTCACGATCATCGCCTATCAATTAAATAAGGGAAAGCTGATGTCAAGGACCCCTCCTGGTCCGACTCCGACCCCTGTAACGATCAGAGGCCCCTGGAGCAAATGAAGAAATACTGGCACCAGTAGTCTCTCACCTACACCAAGTGTTCTAAACTGGTTAATTTGCTGCTTTAGCGGTTGCCTAATGCAGCAGCGAGTCCTCAAATGGTGCTTCAAACAAATGAGGTTCTGTTTTTTACCCCTGTCCAGTCTACTCATTTGCCTTCAAACCAGCCCCTTAATGGTCATTTGTGAAGGTAGCTTTGATGTGTCCTCAAAGCTGCCTTGTTACGGAGGATTCAGTAGGCTAACAACTGTGAAAGGTGAACGAAATTAAAGGTGGTATGTGAAATCAGTTGAAATGTCTTTTGCTTGCTAGTTTTCTTTAAAATCCAGCAACAAATTAACAATGTCACACCACTTTGTATATTCACAATGCTTTCTTGACATCATAAATACATGTAGAGTTCCTTATAAATCTTCAACTTAGCCAGGTCACTTGCTTAAAATACATAAAAAGCACAGATGGCCACATGTCAAAAAACAAGTGGAATACAAGGAGGATTAAAACTTTTAATTACAAAATGTATCGCTCCAATAAACTCCTCAGGCTAATTTTCGACCCCACTTTATGCACGCAATGGTTCATTGCCCACTCAGGCTAACTGTGACGCTAAGCCCATGGCTAACTGGCTCCGAGTCTGAATGCTCCTGAAGCCAAACAAACGACCTGTCTGTCCCACAGCGGCAGTGACAGCAGCAACAGTGACCCAGTTTCCCTGGCTTCCAGCTGCTGCTGTTTGCTGACGCAACCAGTGACGCCAGCCCCGCTCCTCCTGACAGTGGCTTGGGTGTTGTTTCGAGGCTGCAGACAAACGACCAGCCTACAGTAGCCTGACCATGAGCAGCAGGAGCAGTGGCAGTAGTAGGCCGCCATGCAAATATGCTTGGCCCAGATAACACTGTCCAGCACAGGGCTAAATTTAACGAAACGTCGGCCAGAGTCGGTGGTGCCTGGCAGTGTCTGTACCCATTGTTATTATATTTCGCTTTTTTGCTGGCTAGCGGAGGCAAGGGGAGCTTGTGTCTTCTGCACACCTCCTCACACTCCTCCTCCTCCTCCACCACCACCACCTCCTCCTCCTCCTCCTCCTCCTCCTCTTTCTCCACCTAAGGTGCTGGGGAAGGTGCTGGGGGCCCGATGGATGCTTCGTCTCAGGCCCGCAGCGCCTCGGCCCCCTGGCACAGGTAGCCAGCGCTGAGAAAGAGGATGTGCCATCTTCCACAGTCAGCATCATTAATCACACACAGCAGAGGGAGGGGAGGGAGGGTGCAGAAGAGATGAGGGAGGAGAGAGAGAGAGAGAGAGAGAGAGAGAGAGAGAGAGAGAGAGAGAGAGAGAGAGAGAGAGAGAGAGAGAGAGAGAGAGAGAGAGAGAGAATGACAAAAGAAAGGTTGGGGAAAGAGAGCAAGCACCCCAGGATGCAGCGCCAGAAAAAAAGAGAGATGGAGAGAAACAAGGAAAGCTACTGAGAGAGAGGGGGAGAGAAAGAATCAAGCAAAGTTGAAATATTGCAAGCACCATGGGATTCACATCCTGTCTTCACAAGCGGGTAGTTTCACCTGTTTCCCAAAAAATCTCCACACTGGACAATGGTGTAAATAGAAATAAAAATGTAGGCCTATATCACTTTCACTATTCAATTCAATTCTATTCTATTCTATTCTATTCTATTCTATTCTATTCTATTCTATTCTATTCTATTCTATTCTATTCTATCCACTTACCCACCATAGTACACAATATACTATTAATGCAGAATTTCAGCATACTGTATGAATTTGCAATTCAGATCTGTGTGTGTGTGTGTGTGTGTGTGTGTGTGTGTGTGTGTGTGTGTGTGTGTGTGTGTGTGTGTGTGTGTGTGTGTGTGTGTGTGTGTGTGTGTGTGTGTGTGTGTGTGTGTGTGTGTGTGCGTGTGTGTGTGTGTGTGTGTGTGTCCGCGCACGTATGTGTGTTGGTGTGTATCTGTGCGCGCACACACACACACACACACACACACACACACACACACACACACACACACACACACACGCACACTATGCATGGCACTCGCAATGCTGCAGGAGCACACCCATGTGACCCGTCACCTTCCAACCCTGCAGTCACAAGCACCGGACATGGCTCTCCTCCACTCCCACCAGACCCAGTGGAGACTAGTGTGACCAGGAACGAGAGAGAGAGAGAGAGAGAGAGAGAGAGAGAGAGAGAGAGAGAGAGAGAGAGAGAGAGAGAGAGAGAGAGAGAGAGGGAGAGAGAGAGGGAGAGAGAGTGAGAGAGAGAGAGAGAGAGAGAGAGAAGGGGGAGGGGGCAGAGCAGAGGTAAAAGAGACTGAGACTGCAAGACTGAGACTGCGAGACTGCAAGAGAAAGTAAAGAGTAAGTAAGTACAGAGAAAAAGTAAGGAGATAGAAGGTTAGATTGAGTCAGACACAGAATGAGAAGGTTGAGGAGAAGGGAAAAGGGAAGGCGAGGGAGGAGGGAGGAGGGAGTGCGTGAGATCGATTGGGGCCATGTTTTGCTGAGCCCCATGCCCTCCTCCCAGTATGTCACAAATCCACAGGCCTGACAGGTGCGCCATTGTGTCGAGTGCCACAGAGCCACTTTTGCTCTGCTCGGCTGGATTAAAACAATGGCTGTCGTTCACCCGCCACTACCTCCACCACGGCCACGACTTCCAACCTCTACCCACCCCCACCCCCACAGCTACCGCCATCCTCCTCGGCAACAACAGCCCACAATGCGTCCAAACCCTGACTACAGCCACCTCCACCTCTACCTCCACCTCCAAATGCAACTCCACGTTCCACCTCCACGTTCCTAACCCCCATGGCCTCTGCCACAACAGCCCACATATCCATCCACCCACAACCGTCAGGTCCAATACTACTTCCAACCTCTAAAACGAGCCCACATACACAGGCACACATTATAACTACTGCCAGGTTCACAACTGTACTTCCACCAACCTCTACCACCAACTCCTGACAGCCGCCCCTAGTACCTCTTCCAACCTCCACCTCATACTCCACAACCTCTGCTACCGCGACCGCTACCTCTTTTGACTTTGTACTTTTCCCTGCAATAGGCATTAGGTCTATGTCTACACACAGGCCCCCATAACATGCTTTGTTGTCATTATTTTGGTTATTATTTACAATCTTATTTTTTAATAACATCAATTCCTGTCCATGGGACTACGGATGAAAATCACCCTCGTGGCTATGATCTGGCTCACTTGTATGTCGTGCATTGTCCCTGTCAAATAAACATGAAACTAAACCTAAACTCCACCCTCCACCCCCGTATCCTCATATGGCCATGGGACGATGCCCAGAGCAGGGTCCTGACACTGGGCATGGAGAGGAGAGGAGAGGGGGTGGAGGGACAGGAGCGGAGCACGAAACAGAAGCTGAAGCCAATAAAAATATGAACGTGTGTGTGAGAGAATTAGGATAAGACAGGGAAGGAGAAAACATGTCAAACAGATACATAAGCATGACAGATCAGACAATATCATTATCAATAGTAGTATCAGTATCAATACCAGACAATGATAAAAAAACAAAGAGGTTGCAATATAGAGATGGAAAACTGGAAGTGTTGGATTGAAAGAGGGA
>NC_085872.1:8575332-8577832 GCF_034702125.1 Engraulis encrasicolus
ACACACACACACACACACACACACACACACACACACACACACACACACACACACACACACACACACACACACACACACACACACACACACACACACACACACTTGCTGTACGTGTGTGGAGAAACAAACAAAATGCACACTTCTTTTGTTTTTAAGGGGTTTTGTTCAGATAATAGAGGCGGTGGCCTTCTCCTATACAATGCTCCCTCCACGTGCTCAGACCTCAGCTGAGGTGAAGGAGAAGAGAAATACAAAGACCAGCAATGAAATTAAAGCCTTTCTTCTCCCAACACCATAATACACTGTGAAATGACTGGATCAGTGAAGCCTTGTTACGGGTGAGTAGTCCAGAAGTATCATCACTATGTAGTGTAACTGTGTGTGTGTGTGTGTGGGGGGGGGGGGTGCGTGCGTGCGTGCGTGCATGTGTGTGTGTGTGTGTGTGTGTGTGCGTGCGTGCGCGCGTGCGTGCATGCGTGTGTGTTTGTGTGTGTGTGTGAGCGTGTCTGTGCCTGTGTCTGTGTGTGTGTGTACATGTATAATGTGTGTGCAGTATGTGCATCTGTGCAGTATCAACATGTATGACAGACACAAAGGTCGAGGGAGATACTATAAACAAAGTCATTGAGAGAGATAGAAAATAAGCAGTAGACTGAAAGGCAAATGTATATCATATGCTTTAAGGTGTGCACACATCTTCTATCCTTTTCGTAAGAAGGGGTCAGCTAAGTTCAATCTTGCCATAATGTCTTTATGTCTTCACAGCATCTGATCACCACATCACATTAAACATTGCACTCCATATCAGCCATCTGATCTTTGCAGTCACGGCAGAGGGAAAATATCCATTACTCCAGCGGTGTGTGTAAATGCTAGTACACAGCAGGTGTTTTACTTTACTGGCCATCCGCAAACCCAGCCCCCTGCAGTCAGAGGCTGGGGTCTGCGCTGTCATGACAACGCAAACGCAGAGGAGCCATAGGCCACAGCAGGCTATCGCCACGCTACATAAAGGCGTTAGCAATGCAAGGCTATTTTATTATGGAAGCCACAGGTCTTTAATGGCGGAATTATTCAGACCATAAGTCCCCTCTAATACCACACACATACACACACACGCACACACACACACACACACGCACGCGCGCGCACACGCGCACACACACACACACACACACACACACACACACACACACACACACACACACACACACACACACACACACACACACACACACACACACACACACGCACACACACACACACACACGCACACACGCGCGCTAGTGTTGCAGTTCTGAGTGATGGGTTCTAGTCAGAGATTTCCATCCCTCTATGATCAGGCTTTATGGCTGGAACTGCTCCTGTCATCACTTTACTGCTAGCACAGAACTTTCCCTGACACAGCTTCACCACTGCCAGCTCCAACATACAAACAGCCCTGCAATCACTGCCCCAGTAGACACACACACACACACACACACACACACACACACACGCACACGCACGTACACACTCACAAGCACGTACACGCAGAGACACACACACACACACGCACGCACACACACACACACACACACACACACACACACACACACACACACACACACACACACACACACACACACACACTCACACACAAATACACACACACACGTACACGCATAGACACACACACACACACACACACACACACAGACACACACAGACACACACACAAATGCAAACATATCGTACGCACACACGCATGCACTACACACTGCATGCACTCTCTCTTTCACACACACACACACACAGGCACACGCACGCACACACACACACACACACACTAAATGCACACAAGCACAGACACACAAATGCACTGCAGCATACACAATCCCTCCTTCCTTCTTCCCCACCCTCCCAAAGCCATAAGGCTCCTGGGACATAGCAGTGACCTCAGTGCCCCCACCACCACCCCTCTGTACTTGAAAAAAGAAAACAAAGACAGAGAAGGAATAGGCAAAGACAGTTTGAAAGAGAGAAACAAAGGAAGAGGAAAGAGAAAAGAAGGAAGAGGTACAGAAAAACAGTGAAGGGAAAAACAGGGAAGAAGGAGAAGAAGAAGGAGGAGGAGACAGAAGAAACAAAGAAAAACAGAAACCAAGACGTGAAGCTCAGAGGAGAGGAAGAAGTCGTTTGAAAGAGGGAAGATGAAGGAGAAGAAGGAGGAGGAGGAGACAGAAGAAAGATAGAAAGAAAGACAAACAGTGGAGGTGAAGCTCAGAGTTCACAGCCTGGCGATCAGCAGAGAGCGTGACATTTGCGGGGCGGAGACTTCAATTATTCAGAGGGATTGCTCAGCAGCGACAGTCTGAATGTCACTCCCGTCACTTCTGCACTAACCGCCCCAGGAAAGGCAGAGAGGGACAAAAGACTGCACTGTGCATGGTATATACCCTATCACTTTCCGTCGTAACAGTGATAGTGAAAGCAACAGCAAAATCAAATACAAGATAGA
>NC_085872.1:8582832-8585332 GCF_034702125.1 Engraulis encrasicolus
GAAATACACCTAAAAGAAACATGCATGTCAACATGCACTGTGACTACTGAAGCAGATCATGATATTCTCCATAGGATTGCATTCAAATCTCACACCAATCTATTTAAGCCAGATGCAGACTCAAAATTTAAAAGTTCAATGCAAAGAAAGGTTGAAACGCACACTGATGACCTCCCTTGTCATCCCTTTTCATTTCGTTTCGTTTCGAGACGATTCGAGCCAACATAGCCCCTTCTCTACCGGATTTTAATCTGGGGTGTACTCACTTTTGTGAGTACATGTTCAAACATTAATTGATGTATTTTGTTTTTTTCTGAGTGAACAAGAAATTTAAGCGGTTAAATATGTTGTTAAAAGGTCACTAATCATTGTGTCAAAGTGAAATTTCTGTAATGCTTTCCTATGAAAAGATATACTTAAAAATCTGCAAAACTGTGAGGGGTGTATTCACTTTCGTGATATACTGTATGTACACACGTACGCATGCACTCACACACACACACACACACACACGCACACGCACACGCACACGCACACGCACACACACACACACATACACATACACACACAGATGTGTGTGTGTCCTCCCCTGGCAGACATATAACCACACAGCCTTTCTTCTCATCCCCCACACCATTTTATCTTCCACATACTTTCGTCCTCCTCTCTTTTTTCCCCTCAGTACTCGGTCAGTCAGTCAGTCAGTCAGTCAGTCAGTCAGTCGACCGAAGTCCACACTGTTCACAGAGACAGATAGAGGAGAAGGGGCTGACAGCCGTATCGGACATGCAGTGGAGACTACCCACCTTTCATGCCAACCACTCACCCACTGAACACCACTGCTCTCTCATAGTACCGAATCACCTCACGTTACATCACATATTTTCACATCTCTTATGGACAGATGCCGCAGTCTTTTACTTTCTTTTCTTTTCTCACTATATATCTCTTGTTGTCTCTGACTCTCTCTATCTATCTCTCACTCACTCTCTCTCTCACACACACACACATGCACGCACGCATGCACGCGCACGCACACTCACACGCACACGCACACGCACACACACACACACACACACACGCACACGCACACGCACACACACACACACGCACACGCACACGCACACGCACACACGCACACGCACACGCACACACACACACAGGTACTGTATATTATCCAAAGGAGCAGAGTGAAGCAGCAGGTCTTACCTTTTCATAGAATCGAAGCTCATAGTCCAGGATGATCCCGTTGGGCTGATCTGGCTGTGGCCATGACAACGTGAAGCTCTTCATAGTCGAGCTCACCTGGTGCATTATGGGTACTATGGAAGGAGCTGCAGCAGAGAGAGGGGGTGGGAGAAAGAGAGAGAGAGAGAGGGACAGAGTGACAGAGAGAGACAGAGACAGAGAGAGAGAGAGTTGAAAGAAGAGAGAGAGACAGACACAGAGAGAGAGAGAGAGAGAGAGAGAGAGAGAGAGAGAGAGAGAGAGAGAGAGAGAGAGAGAGAGAGAGAGAGAGAGAGAGAGAGAGAGAGAGAGAAATAGTTTAATGGTTTATTTGACCACAATCTGTCTCACATGATTACGGCAATAAAACGCAGACAATGTTGAATTACCCAACAACCCCAGATTGCATCACCAACTTCCAATAAAAGCAAAATAAAAAACCTCTGCCCATCAGCCCTTCCCTGAACACTGTCAAAAAATCAATTGCCTATCATGTTCAACTTCATACAACAAACCCTCCTGACCCCACAACAATGGAAAGGAGAAAGGAAGAAACAGAGGACGGGAGGCAGATAGAGATAGATAAATACTGACACACAAACAGAAAATGGAAAGAAAGGGGGGGGGGAGTTTTTTAGAGGTGATTCTTTCTTGATTCTCTCAAATACTGAAGAATAGTGGAGTGAACTACTTGACTTTGAAAAATAAATATTTATAGTGTAAGTACAGAAAGATTCAGAGAGACTATGTATTGTGTGATAGAGACCTTGTTTCAATTCTTTGAAATCTTTCATTCTTTTTCTTACATTCAAGTTGGGACTGTGACCTTGTTTCATTTCTTTTCTTGCTCTTTCTCATAGTGTTTTTGAATACTCACTCACTCATACTGACTCACTCATGCTTCGATTCTTCATGAGACATTCACAATTTCCAGTGAAACTCTTTCTCATGAATGGTGATCTTAGCTCAACGTAAGTGTCTGTGCATTTGTGTGTGTGTGTGTGTGTGTGTGTGTGTGTGTGTGTATGTGTGTGTGTGTGTATGTGTGTGTGTGTGTGTGTGTGTGTGTGTGTGTGTGTGTGTGTGTGTGTGTGTGTGTGTGTGTGTGTGTGTGTGTGTGGGGGGGTATCCCATCAGCCCTAACACAGGCACCACACCTGACTGCACACATATGAGGCTGCAAATGAACCTTTAAGCCCATTCAATCTCCTACTGGCTCGCCCACCCTCTCACACATCTCTCTCTCTCTCTCTCTCTCTCTCTCTCTCTCTCT
>NC_085872.1:8590332-8595332 GCF_034702125.1 Engraulis encrasicolus
CACCTGAGCGAGCCCCGAAACAAATAAAATGGCCGGACAAAAATGTGCCCTTCTTAGCCCAACATAGCCTGGATCAGCCCAAAGCCTGGTTTAGACTCGTCCTGCAATTGCAGCCTACGCACACAAACCAGCCTCCGTGCCCCCCTCTGCAGAGCTGAAGGGACCCCTTTCAGCGCTGAACGTATGTATAGCGGTCATATGCTCGGTGGCACCTGGGATTAGCCACCACAGTATGCTTCTCCCAAGCTGAATTGTCTGTGATCAACCCCCTGCTGACAGTGCGTCTCCTGTGTCCTGCAAAATCGTTATGAGTGAAAAGAGGTCCTAAACCAGCACAGCATTGGTTGTCCTCTCCCGCACCAGCGACACCATGACTCCCACTGGCCAAAACTGCTGCACCAGCAGCAGCGACCACAGCCGATGCCACCCCAGCCACACCGACCCCTTCGGCAGTGACATTATTCACAGAGCTTGCATTGCCCCCTCCGCCATTATAAATACCACTGGTGACCATTCCAAATTGCATGCCCAGTGAAACCCGTAGCACCACCCACTGCAAACCCCACTGCCACCACAGCACTACAACATCAACACCACCGCCGCCGCCACCACCAGCATCAGCACCCCTACAAGCCCCAATGTCATCACCAGCATTTACGACCCTCCACATGTGCCACTACAAACCCCATGGCCACCACTAAACACCACCACTAAACACCACCACCACTAAACACCACCACCACATCCACCACCACCCCCATCACCACATCGCTCCCCACACTCAGCACCCCAATTACCCCTACTGTGCTTACTCATGCATCCAGCCAGTGTTCGAATTATCGACCGGGCTTCGGGGGGGTCGGACTTTTTGCGGACCAAATGATGACGTGTCCCCCCAAAAAAAAAAAAAAAAAAAAAAAACAGGCGAGATACCTTTTTTTCTTGGAGTGGTAATATAGGCCTACTGTACAAAATGTAATACAACAACAGAACTTCTATGTGACGTGATGTGCAAAACAACAACAACAATATGCTATTTGCAAACTGCCTGCTAGAGCTCATCATATGAATCAAGTGACCACGTTTGCGGGAAGATCACAAAGCACCCGTCTCAGTAGCCTAGGTGTTTCCAGATTGAGCTGTTTTGGATGAACATCTGCGAGTAAAAGTGGATATTGGATTTGGGTTTTCATGTACATTTGTGGCCATATAAATAGGCCTTAGTAGAAAATAGTTTAGACTGGCTTGGTTTAGATGTAATGCCACCAAGCGGAGTTTGAGCATGTTTGGAGTGGGAATCATCTGTCACTGGTAACACTATGTGCTGCGCGCAGTGAACTCTATTCGGCAACACCGTGTTCAACAATCCAGAGCGAGCACGACACCGGAGAAAACTGATGCTCTGATTCAACCACCTATTAGCCAAAGTTTCTCTCAAACACACGCGTTGCTGCAACAAAAACGTCTACTATTTACAGTTGCCAACAACAAGCACAGACGCACAACCAACTCACTCAATGCTGAACAAAAAAAAACCGAGCCAACTTCAAAACTGATATATGTGGCTTTCCAAAAGCAAACAAGCAACTAACATTAGGCTATGTAGTGAGTGACCACGGAAACACAACCAAGAACTTCGTGTCAAACAGAAAAGTGAACCCAATGACATACAGAACCAAACTGTAAATTATCAGAATTAGGCCTACAACTCCCAAATTCCACATAGAGCTAGCTTGTAATGTGTGCGCTGTTCTTGAGATTGAAAAGTGCTATCAGATGCTAGTAGCCTAGTCATGGAAAATACTGCTAGATGCTACATGACATGGCCTCTAACACAGTCAAAATAATAATTACTCCTATATTTGTCACGGCGGACAAAATGTAAAAAATCCAATTTTCCTACCTTTCTGCTGCTATCCATTTGCCTCGCTAGACAGCTTGCTTGCTATCCATTTGACTCGCTAGACAGCTTGCTTGACACAGCTATCCTTCTTGGTTTGTGGAGTCTCACTATCCATTTGCGCCTTCTTAGTAAAATTATAATATTCCAATTATGCTTTAAATACATGATGAGCCTCGTCCTTTATTTTCTGTCATCAAGTAGGCTACGCTACGTGTAGATTATCGGAGCAGTCCACCTCTTTCACTGAGACCCCTTGTGCATGTTGACTTTTCATGGAATTCTCTCGTGGGGGAAAGGGAATTGGCGGTCACCTGCCTTGTTAGTAAGTTCAGTTCTTTAAAGTTGAAATCACATTAGTTTCATGTATATTTATTTCACAAATCACGGGGATCATTCACTTTGACTCCCCTCGCTCGCAGCTGTACATCACTTCAACGCGCACCGGAACCAACCCTGCCTAGTGGGTGCTAGCTGCCGAATGTTTTGACAACTCTCAAACTGCGAGGATGTGAAACGTCCGCTGGTGGTACAGTCCATTGAAGGGGTGTTCCAAAAACTCATGTTATTTTGTTATTCATAGTACACGTTCAAAATTACAAGTAACAAGACATTTTTTAACATCTGCTTTTTAACAATACCTCAATGTTTCCAGTACCCCCCAAAAGTGTAATTTAGTCCCATTTGGGGGGTATCAAGTCCCAATCGGGAGGGTCAAACCCCCCCGGTACCCCCCGTAATTCGAACACTGCATCCAGCTTCCCGTGCTTCTCAGGGAGTCATGGATGTTTTGTCTGTGTGCACTTCAACATAGCCATGGTGCCTGTGAGGGGACAGAGGTAAACTGTGTCCTGTTCCAAAGCCTCCCCAGTCAAATTGCATTAGGAGCTCTGCACTGCTCTTTTTCATATTTCCTTGTCTCTTTGTTTCTTTCCCTATTTCCCCCTCTGTTTCTCTCTCTGTGTCCCTCTCTGTTTCCCTCTGTGTTTATCTCTCTGTGTTTTTCTCTTCAGTTTTATTTTGAAATGTGAAAAGGGTTTAAACACTTCCCTACTTATGCTAACTGTATCAAGTTAATCCATGTGACTTAAACCAACAACTTGAAATACCCTCCTTGTTTTCTTAGTCAGACTCCGTCAGCCTCCCCTGTGTGAGAAATGATGCTTAAAAATGCTTCAAGCTGGAAGGCATTGCATACATACTCAGGATACTACTGTGCCTTCCTGTGGCAGCTTGGCTTGGGATTACTTGAGAATGAACACAGGGACGTGAGGGGGTAGAAGAACCCCCTATTTTATTGCTCAGGGACGCAGCGTGTGTGTATATGTGTCTGAAGAGAGTAGTACTACTGGCTTTCCAGCAAAGCCAATTCAAAGCATCCTTACGGAATCTCTCTCACCCAGCTGTGAGGATTCTGTGGCATTTTAGAAAGTTCCGAGAGCAGCTGCTTCACTACTGTGGGCAAGTCTGCAGTACTTGGTGTGCTGCCGCCCCACTCCCAAGACTAATTTCTTCCTTCGTATTTGTTTAGTTCACACTGGGTGACAAAAAATACTGTGAACAGTTCTCAGGGACTTCTTTCTTCGTTCTTTACTCTCTCAGCTATGGTGCTCTGTGCTAATAAAAAGTAGTCTGAAGGCAAGGACTCTGTCTCATATTTCCCATGCAGTGCATTTATTCTGCAAGACCACACAGAGCACAGGCACAGGCGTACAGGTTTGGGCTAGTTTTCCTTCATCAGTGTGCTTGGCCATTCTCCCACAACTGCACAGAATACAAAAGAGAGCATCAAGTCAAGAGTCTGAGGCTGGGCTGTGGAACCCCAAATCATACCGTTCTGACAGACCTGCATAATCCAAACAAACACAGTCTGGCTTGAGTGATCACAACCGGCTCTCTCTTTTATACAGGACCTGCACTGGAATCCTGTGCCTGTTAAGCAATAGTACTGATCCCCCTCCCCTGTCTTTGTTTGTGTGCGCATCCAAGCCCTCATAGTGGATTTGCCTATCCTGCTCCCATTCATCAGCATCCAGACATGCCTCGCACGACTTTGAACATGTCAACACCTCCAGGATTTTGAGGGACAATTCTAAGTTGGAGCATGAAAGAACTTGTTTTTTAAAATTAATTAAAAGGTGCGCTGTGTAAGATTTTTAGTTGTTTATTTCCAGAATTCATGCTCCCACTTCATTGCTCTTTTCATACATGAAAAGGGGGATCTTCTCCATGGTCCGTCATTTTTATTTCCAAAAATAGACATTTTTAGCTGCAAAAATTACTGTACTTGGGCCATACTAGAATATACTGTATTAGTTTATTACATAGTAAACTTTTATGAAAAGATCAAAGTTGGCAATTGGGCAACCCAGTTTCAATGAGCAGCATAGTTGCAGTACCTTTTTGACAATTTCCTGCAAAGTGCACCTTTAAATGAAAGGTCACAAAATGTATATGCTGATTCAAATACTGTGTGTTTAGTTAAACAGTACTATGTGATGAGTGTTGACAGCTCCTTTTGCAAGCATTAAGCCACAACCACAAAAGATGAATAGCTCATAAAGCAGGGCTAGGAGGTACAGTAAGACAATACTTCCAACACAGTAAAGCAAAACAAACACTGAACAACATTATGTTTATGGGCCAAACAAAAATGCCTGAAAAGCAAACCACATTACTTCCTCCACACACATAAAACAACTGCACTCATAATATGCTATCCAGGACACCCCATTGATCCATAGCTCCACCGAGGCAACGCAGTAATAAATGATGAGGACTTGAGTAAGCACTTCGAATTTGGTACATCCTTTCGGAAATTAGTTGAAAACTGCTCTCTCCTTGCCAAAAAAAAGACTATATACTGCAAGAAAATGCTGCGTGGTGCTACGTTTCCTATTTTTTTGGGGAGGGCAAATGTTCTTCTCTCAGATGAATATTTCACGTCCATAATGAGGAGAAGGATCATAACCAGAGCTACTCATGGGCAGTGCTGAGTGGAAATGCAGATGGATGGTAATTGAAGAAGTCATTAGTAATCTTGCAGCATGAGAGGCACTCATGAATATTACAGTGCTCACAAAAAAATGCTGAGGTCGAT
>NC_085872.1:8600332-8605332 GCF_034702125.1 Engraulis encrasicolus
GTTTACACATAAACATACAAATGCAAATGCATATATACCCAGCACCTGAGTAGGCTAAGCCAAACTTGATGGTGTGCCATTTGGGGTTTCGCCAGCTGTCTAATAGAGTTCATGATTTAGGGAACCTGCATCATCATTTTCAGTCAGCAATGTTATGTGAACTGTGTTTTTCGTTCACTTTATGCAGCATTTCCCCGACGAAAATGTGTAAAGAGCTGCAATGTAGCCTCTTTGTGCAGATAGGCATATTGCTGAAAAGACTCAACTAAATCACATTGCTATGGCATTACAGAGTAACAGATTGAGACTTGATCATTACAAGTTTGGTGAAAATGACATTATAACAGAGGCTCTGAGCAAAGGGGTTAAAAAGCTCCTTTGTCTTTTAACGCAAGTTCATTTCCACTGTGTGAGAGAGCTATCCCTGACACTGTACTTTACACTACCCAACATTACCTATGTATGGTGGTCTTAAGATCAGAGGGTTGCTGCATCGAATCCCACCCTTACCTCTCCCCACACCTCTATCCATGGCTGAATGCCGTTGAGCAAGGCACCTAACTCCACATGGCTTAAGGGACTGTAACCAATAACCTGTAAAATAACTCAGTCTCTTTGGATAAAAACGTCGGCTAAAAGCTAAATGTAAATGTAATGAAATAAGAATACACTCCTCAAACTCCATCATAATTCACACTCAATCTGAAACTACTGCTTTAACGTTCAGATATAAAGTAAAGGGTGTTAAAGGGAAGGAGAGCAATTCTCTATTGTTGTAAGAATCGGATGCTTCCGTTGCCATGGAGGACAGGTCCTTAGCGACTGGCTGGAGGCGGTTCCGCCACCTCTTCCGAGGGATCACTCGTCAGGCCAAGCTGTCAGGCCCTCCTCCATCCTCCACTGCAGAACATGCCATAACCTACAACCACCTACAACTACACACACAGGCAGACACACATGCACGCTCATACTTGTACACGCAGGCAAGCATGCACGCACGCATGCCCACATACACACACACACCACGCACACACGCACACACGCACACACACACACACACGCACACACACGCACACACACACGCACACACACGCACACACACGCACAGGCACACACACACACACACACTCATATAACTTGTCTAATACACACAGAAGTGCCGGCAGGGGACCCCCTGGCCTTCCACATGCCAAGAGGCAGAGAACTCATTTAAATTTTCCACATCGTCAGAACTAAAGTTACAGATCCCTTCTTTCCATCTCTCTCTCTCTCTCTCTCTCTCTCTCTCTCTCTCTCTCTCTCTCTCTCTCTCTCTCTCTCTCTCTCTCCTGTCTCTCTATATCTCTCCTACTTTGTGTAGGCAGCCCTGGCCGATGTGTGTGTGTACTGTGTAGGCAGTTGAGCATTGGTGGATTGCTGGAGCGTGTCATAGTACAGCAGGGAGATGCAATGTCTGACAAAGATCCAGGACATGTGTCCAAAGGCATGAATTCCAAACACCCACTCACCACAGAATGGACCAATGGAAATGAGGGGTCGCGGCAGACACCACACACCACATTTCACATGCCATATAAACACTCAGAAACAATCAAACACAAAGGCAAACACAAACAAACACACACGCACGCACGCACACACGCATGCATGCACATACACACACGCATGCACACGCACACACACACACACACACACACACACACACACACACACACACACACACACACACACACACACACACACACACACACACACACACACACACACACACACACACACACACACACACACACACACACACACACACACAACATATTTGATCTGCACGGTCTGTTTGTTCTTCAAAGTGGAACGACTGGAGAGCACGCGAACACCAGACTGTGTGCATGTTTGTGAGTGCCCACTCTGGAGCCTCCCTCGCAATTGCTAGTATACCCACTCGCCATGTTGTGCTTTTCACTGTAATAATGACAAAAATTCTGCATGTCTGCCAGGGCCCTGCGTGGTAATTGGATGCCCACTGGGCCTTGGAAGCACTACCCTGCTCTGTCCTTTACTGCGGCAATTACATGCCGTTATTTTTCTCCTATATCTGCTGTTTTATGCTCTGTGTGCTTCCACTGTTATGGGGAAGCCTGCTACACGCCTATAGTCTCCTATAGAGAGAGAAAGAGAAAGACAGATAGACAGACAGACAGACAGACAGACAGACAGACAGACAGACAGACAGACAGACAGACAGACAGACAGACAGACAGACAGACAGACAGAGAAAGGGAGAGATAAAAAAAAGATAAAAAGGGCAAGAAAGACAAAGAGAAATAGAAAGAGAATGTGAACGAGAAATATAATCATGCATACAGCAAAGAGAAAGAGAAAAAAAGGACTGAGATTAGGATTTTTCCATTATTGGCAGACCCCAAAAAAGCAACATTCCAGAGGACTAGAAATGGTGATGGGCCTTCCTGCTGTACCAGCCGGAGAGCCACCCAGGCACATCTAAACCAGAACAAGGGCCAAACTTAAGGGCCAGGCACTGCACTTTGTGGCGCACAAAGTTTACTTTGGTGGAGTGTGTTAAGTAAGCACTTCTGGAATGCTCCCTCTCAGAGAGGAATAAATTGGAGGCAAAATGTTTGAGGGATGCTATCAAAGGGTCTGACATGTAAACATATCCGGGGGGGGGGGGGGGGGGGGGGAGGGGGGGGGGGGGGGGGGGGGGGGGGGGGGGGGTGAGTAGGCTTGGTAGTGGGGGTAGGGTACTAAAAAGGCTACAAAAGTGGGGCAGACGAGACGAAAGCGTTCACTGAGCCACCGGTCATAACAAGGCACATCTGTTTTTTTCCTAATGGCACCCTGTAGAGAGACTGACTGGAAGGGGCCTGGGCCTGTGGCCCACATGCGGACCAGAACTGGCCCAGAGGTGGGCAGAGAGTATAGGCAGAGCCGGGCCAGATAAGCTGGATGCACTGCTGCACTGTGCCCAATAATGGGCCAGCGATCTCCATTCACTTCTGATGTGAGGATATTCCCAGCACATTGCATTACTCACAAGACTTTTGCTTTGATATTGGCAACAGGCCGGGTGTGGGTGAAGAGAGAATTGGGGAACGGGAGGGAGAGAGACAGACAGACAGACACAGACAGATAGATAGAGAGATACAGGGCACTAAAAAAGATAAGATTTCAATAATAGCCTATAGCAATACCTATAGCTTGCGTTACACTGCATCTATCTCTCTTCAGCCCCAGCAGTTTTTAAATGTAGTGCTACTTGCATTCTGCACCATGCTTACAGTAAGATGTTGGCGTGCCCCGCTGTTGTAACATCCAGCCAACACACTTACAAACAAATAGGTACACTGACAGACAAAGCATGGCAACAACACACCAATAGCCTTGGCCATTGTTGTTTTACTGTTTCTACTTTTTTAAGCATAGCCTGCACACTGACTGAATGGCTGTGCTTATTACAGATAGGCCTTCCATGCAACAATGCAGGCGAAAGTGCTGCGCTTGTCCCAGCATTGCTTCTATTGTCCTGGACACATTCTCCTGTGGATCGTAATGGTACAGCAACAAACAACACGGCCAGCAACAACAAGAGAGCAGGGCTGAAGCACAAGCGATGGGCAATTTAAATTCCAGGCAGGCGAGAGATGTGTGCACCATCATCAACAACACACCCTTTTTTTTGGGCTTGTGCCAACTTGTGCCATCAAGTCGACTTTTGTCAGGCTCTTCTGAGGAATCGTTGCTATAAATTGAGTTTGTTGTGGAAGGAGACACTTTTAAATATCTGCTATTAAGTCATATACGTACATATATCTGCAATCTATTAAGTCACTTAGACTTCTACTATAACAAGTCCTCCAAAATGGCTGAAATGACACTGAAGATCACTTTTCTTATAGCCAGGAAATTCTTTCGAATGCTCATTGGAGTTTCTGATATTGATTCACAAAACTACATCAGGTATACTCTGTACCTATTGGCCAGCACAATACAGGGCTATGGCGCCAACCCATCCAGCGACACGCAAAGGTATCCCTGCAAAACACATTTCAGTCTGACAGACTGTAATTTCTTTCCAAGAACTCCCTCTGTCAATTCAATGTCCCTCATTGTGAAGACCCAGGTATGCCTCCTTTGCTTGTCCTGTGTCCATGCAGTCACACTTCTCCCTACTGCCCACATGTAGTGTACTGTGTGTCATGGTCTCTGTATTGACTAGGGAGATGACATATGAGCTGGCTCCACCAAAAGGGCTGCTGCAATTGAATATAGGCTACATTTTAATCCATATTTTTGCCATCAAACTTTCTTGACTGATCGTTTGCTACTGATTTGCACTAGTGTGAGTGCTTTCCTTTATCGTTCCATACATGGGTCTACATGTGTTACCCCTCGTCACAGAACAAAACCTCAACTCCAATACACATTTCTGACACAAGTAGTTATTTCCATGTTCAGAATGACCCTAACCAGTCTGGCTGGTGTTAACACAGGGCAAAAAAAGATGAACCGAACTTAAACCAGCACTTGTTTCCATGTTCACAGCAAATATCTTTTACTGTTTGACTCAAACATGCAATCTCCTCTCAGATAGTGTAACTTCTGTCTACCTTAGAGGGTCAAGGATGTCACAAACCAACATCCATGTGACCCTCTGAGAAATATTGAAGTTACAATGTCACAACATATCAGGTAAAGGATTAGATGTACATGTCTGAGTCAACGTACCCATTTTTACCAAAAAAGACACGTTGTAGATTAATCTCTTACCGGCTTGATTGGTGGTAATGTCGATAACGACATGCTGTGCGTCGTAAGGGCTCTTGTTGCTGACGCCGTTTACAGCCTGTATCTCGAAGCTGTATAGCGTGTGGGCCACAAGGTTACTGATGAAGGCCCGATTTTCCGTCAGCCCCACTTGTCGCGGCACAAACTCCACATTGTCGTCGCAGTGCGAGCAGTGCGTCTGCCGGTCGGCGCGACAC
>NC_085872.1:8615332-8617832 GCF_034702125.1 Engraulis encrasicolus
GGGGGTGGGGAGGGATGGGGTGGGGGTGGGCGGGGGGGGGGGGGGGAGGGGGGGGGGGCGGGGGGGGGGGGGGGGGGGGGGAGGGGGGGGGGGGGGGGGGGGGGTGGGGGGAGGGGGGGGGGGGGGGGGGGGGGGGGGGGGCGGGGGGGGGTGTAGATGCCAGAACAAGGGGGAGAGGGGGGGGGGGGGCAAGAGGAAGGGAGGAAGAGAGAAGAGAGAGAGATGAGAGAGAGAGGAGAGAGAGGAGAGAGAGAGAGAGAGAGAGAGAGAGAGAGAGACAGGGACAGAGATTGAGAGAGAAAGACAGAGAGAGAGAGAGAGAGAGAGAGAGAGAGAGAGAGAGAGAGAGAGAGAGAGAGAGAGAGAGAGAGAGAGAGAGATAATGCAGAGCAAGAAGAAGAGAGAGAAGGCAGAGGGGTGGAAGAGGGTGCGTATTGAGAGAAGAGGAGAGGAAGAGAATAAGGGGGCACGGAGAGGAAGAGAGTAGACAGTGGGGGGCAGAGGAAGAGTAAGGCAGGGGTGCAGGGGGTGCGAAGCCAAAGGAATAGAGCAAGAGTGGAGAGGAGTGAAGGGGGTGGAGAGTGTGGAGCCTGTAGAGAAGAGAAAAAAAGAAGATGAAGAGAGGAATATTAGCGAGAGGAGGAAAGAAAGAAAGATTCAAGATTCAAGATTCAAGAAGTTTATTGTCATTGTCAATGAAGTCAACGAAATTGTGGGTGGAGCAACAACACTGCGTAGTTTGAAGTAGGCCTATAGAAGTAACCAAAAAGAAGTAGTCAAATAAAGTCTAAATTCATGAAGTATATCATGAAGTATAATAAATTAAAGTAAATAATAGTAATAATATGAGTATTAACAAATTAATCAAGTAAATCAAAAACAGTAAAATAAAAAAATGTGATCCTCTGATAGTAGGAGCTAGAAGAGGAGAGCTGTATAATGGTGGGTGGGGGGTGTTTGGCGGGGGGGGGACTCCGCCTGCAGCTGAATCCCAGGTTCCTGCTGTTCCACGGAAGGGTAGAGGAAGGGGAGAAGAGGGGGGATAATTTATGGCCAGGCAGGAGAATCGGAATGCCGCGGTTTCAGTCAAATTCGGTCGGGTTGGCCTCTGCTCAAGCCCATCCCAAAGGCACGGCACAATCCCTCCCCGGTGGAGCTGGTGGGTCGGGCTGGGGCTTTGCAGAGTGGTAGTATGTTGGTGGCCCCCTCTCTAGGGCCCCGGAATGGAGCCCCACAGGGCCGAGGATTTAGGGAGGATGGGGTGGGGGGAGTGTTGGTGGACTGGAGTGGAGGAGAGAGATAGAGGCATGTGGATGGAAGTGCGAGGTATGTGTGTGCGTGCGTGCGTGCGTGCGTGCGTGCATGCGTGTGTTTGTTTCAGGAGACGGTGGTCATCTGTTTGTTGTGGAGGGGTGTGGTGGAGTAGGGTTGATGGGAGTTTAAGTAAAGGAGGTGGATGATGCTGGTTATTGCTGCGCTGCAAATTCAAGATGGACAACTTAAGAGGCGTGCACGCGGTACATGGCAGCAACGGCTGTGACAGAGCAAGAGGTGGAGGCAGCAGCGGCAGCCGCCACCGCTGGGATCGCCGGCGCCCCGCTGACACAAGCCGGAGCTTACCAATCCATCACCCTCCTAATCAGGCCCGCTACTGCTCAGCCCCTCTTCTCTTCTCTTCTCTTCTCTTCTCTTCTCTTCTCTTCTCTTCTCTTCTCTTCTCTTCTCTTCTCTTCTCTTCTCTTCTCTTCTCTTCTCTTCTCTTCTCTTCTCTTCTCTTCTCTTCTCTTCTCTCCCTCTCCTCTCCTCTGCTCTCCTCTCCTCTCCTCTGCTCTCCTCTCCTCTCCCCATCCATCTCCTCTCCTCTCCTCTCCTCTTCATCTCATGCTCATGCTGCACCATGAACATCTGTGCAAAGTCCATACGCGTCCTTCCCTCCATCCTTCTGTCCTTCTTTTCCTCAACACCCTCCTTCCCTCCCTCTTTACAGAGCTGCCCTGCCCCTCTCCGCTGCACTAAGCCATCTCAGGCAGACCCCAGCTCTGCCCCAGGCCTTCGCAGTGACAGCAGCAGCAGCAGTGGGAGTGGGAGTAGGAGCGGGAGCAGGGAGAAGAGAAGAGAAGAGAAGAGAAGAGAAGAGAAGAGAAGAGAAGAGAAGAGAAGAGAAGAGAAGAGAAGAGAGGAGAGGAGAGGAGAGGAGAGGAGAGGAGAGGAGAGACGAGAAGAGAAGAGAAGAGAAGAGAAGAGAAGAGAAGAGAAGAGAAGAGAAGAGAAGAGAAGAGAAGAGAAGAGAAGAGAGGAGATGAGAGGAGAGGAGAGGAGAGGAGAGGAGAGGAGAAGAGAAAGGAAGAGAAGAGAAGAGAAGAGAAGAGAGGAGAGGAAGAGAAGAGAAGAGAAGAGAAGAGAGGAGAGGAGAGGAGAGGAGAGGAGAAGAGAAGAGAAGAGAAGAGAAGAGAAGAGAAGAGAAGAGAAGAGAAGAGAAGAGAAGAGAAGACCAGATGAC
>NC_085872.1:8622832-8627832 GCF_034702125.1 Engraulis encrasicolus
GACCTGATGGGGTGCATTGATCTACAAGTGATAAATTTCTGGCTTGACGTGTACATCCATCTCAGGTTTGTTCTCTAATGCAAATGCGACAGCAGTGCCGTTCCCATTTATGGTTGGCAACACATCATCCTATCTGCAGCCAGAAGCAGGGTGGACTGAGAGAGGAGGGAGGGACGGAGAGAGAGAAAGAAAGAGACAGAGAAACAGATAGGGTTTTCAGGCCGACCAGAACGGAGCCGATGCCGGTGCACCAGTTACGTCAGGCACTTAAGTACTTATCTGCGAGCTGCCCGTGTTCATACCGGGCTCTGAACTTTTTCCGCACGTGACTGTGTTACCTGGATGAACCTGATGGCGGCCACGTTGTCATCAGGCTTTGCGGAGAAAAAACAAGTATTTTGCGATTCACATTGCGAACCAACTTTCCAGTTCGCGAACGCTAACATCTGCGTGAACATGACGGCCGTTTCGTGGTTAAGTGAGGGAACTGGCGCGGTTCTCAGTTGGCCTGAATGTGCCGAGAGAGAGAGAGAGAGAGAGAGAGAGAGAGAGAGAGAGAGAGAGAGAGAGAGAGAGAGAGAGAGAGAGAGAGAGAGAGAGAGAGAGAGAGAGAGATTCAGAGATTCAGAGATTCAGAGATTCAGAGATTCAGAGACACAGTGATAGAAAGAAAGTGTGGAGGTGGATGTCTGGTGCAGGCCAGCCAGCACAACTGCTAACAGCAATAAATGTATGTTGACATGCTCACTCAAAGTTTCCTTTATGACATCTGGTGCCATAGCCCTAACATTGCAGTCAATAAATTGAAAAGAGACACCATCGCTTTTCTTTGTTTCACAGAGGCAAAGGCCAAGGTGATTTCAGTAGCTCTGCGCTCAAAGTTTTCTGTTGGCATCCATGATCATTACCAGACTATTTACAGAGTCAGGCAGCTCTGAATGAAGGCCAGATGAAGGGTCAGAACAGTCCCATCAGTAGGGTCGCTAACCGCTTTTCCTGGGCCCAGGACAAAGTCATCGGAAAGGGCCCCTTATCCAATACATAATGGAATGGGAACCCAATTCTGAGCCCCCTATCTCGACAGGCCCAGGACAACATACCTCTTGGTCCCCCCTCTGTCAGCGGACCTGCCTGTCAGACTTGATGCTTTGTGTCAAGGGTCTTGTAGATGGAGATGAGATATTTTACAGACATCAAGGCTGACTACAGCTTCAACAACAAAACAAAAGAAAGAAAGGGGCTGGAGAGCAAAATGAAGGGCGGGATTGTAGGATCGGTGGAGATAGAGCGAGCATACAAAAGAGAATGAAATGAAAGAAGTGAAATAATGTAGAGAAAGAGGAGTGAGAAAGCCTTGTCGGGAGAGCGGGACCATAAGCATATTGCACTGCAACAGACTTTCTCAAGCTCTGATATTGATCTGGAAAGCAGCTACAGTACCAGGGCCTCTGGCCAGCCAGTGGAAAAGCATTACTAGGCAAATACGGTATATCTTTCAACCAACACACATGCACACATATCTCATGTACCCACCTGCACGCACGCACACATGCAAGGACACACGCACTCCACTCAATGGGACGCATTTTGCATTCTGTTTGGTTCAGAAATACAATAGGCTATAAAGATGCTGGCCCATTTTACTGTAAATATAATCTGCCAAACCTCATGATTTTGTAATGAGATGTGTGATGTCATTACACTGGATGGAATTCCGTTTGAATTCTTATGAAAGTGCAGATACTGTAATCGACAAATCCATTCTACCTCCTCCATTCCAGTAAATGCCAGACATATTGGTCAGGTGCCAGAAGGTCGCCATTGCAGCGCCAGCGTACTGGTTTGTCTTTTGGGAAATATGTAATCCTGTGAATTTGGTAAGTGTTATATTCTGATAAAGCTCTCTGGTATAATATAACATAGTAATTCAATTCAGGAGGTTTGGTCATGAATTCTTTGTATGAAGCAATTTACTGTTTGGCAGTAACAATGGGTGGAAATTAACCTACCAATGAAAATTTAATCTACATCATATTTGCATTTTTCAAATGTGTTCTAGTTTATTGAAACCCATTGTAGCCCCAGGAGGGGGATGACTCAGAGATTAAGTATATAAACATGAGAGGAAAAATATGGAAGACTGAACTAGACGGATGAACGGATGGATGGACTGACAGATGGCGACGAAAAAAAAACACGTTCCGAAACTCCTTAGAGGATAAGGAAAAAATACGCCCTATAATGAGAGGCAAACATTATTTTTCTTCCTTCCTCCCTTCCTTCCTTCCTTCCTTCCTTCCTGCCTTCCTTTCTTTCTTTCTTTCCGTCTTTCTTTCTTTCTTTCTTTCTTTCTTTCTTTCTTTCTTTCTTTCTTTCTTTCTTTCTTTCTTTCAAGCAAACAAGCAAGCCAAACTGCTCTCTGTATCAGTTGAAAAGGCAGAGGAGGGGATTAGGCTTTTTACATTTACATCAACAGCCTTTTAAAATATATTATGCTTCATTAAAACACGACAAAGAGGACAATGAGTTTGGGGTGCCTGGATTACAGTATGCTTTACCACGCCATTGAAGCCTCTATGCTTTTTAACAGCGGTCTTTTTTCTTTCTCTCCCTCCCTGTTTAATTTTTATGAGTTAGCCCAAACTGTTGAACTGGCAGCATCAGTGGACTGTCAAACGACACCCAAACCTCAGAGACTGTTGAAACAGAGGGAGGTAGGCCGGCGGACAGATGGATAACTGAGAGAAAGAGAGGAGAGGGAGAAAAATAGTGAGAAAGGGCGAGAGAGAGAGAGAGAGAGAGAGAGAGAGAGAGAGAGAGAGAGAGAGAGAGAGAGAGAGAGAGGGAGACAAAATAGAAGAACAGAAGAGTAAAGAAAAGCATGAGAGGGCAAAAAAACACGGCTAGAGAGAGAGAGTAGAGAGTAGAAAGCGCTAGAAAAATACAAGTTGAGAGAATGAGGTGGCAGAGGAGAGGAAAGGCAAAAGCCAAAATGAGGACAAGAGTACTCAAGGAGGTGAAAAGGAGAGCAAAAGAGAGAGAATGATGACGAGGTGTAAAGACAGGACGAGGGAAGAGACAAAATGATTGAGAGGAGGAAGAGGGGGGGACAAAAAAAAGAGAAAAGGAAAGAAAGGATGTGGTGCTTAACAAGCGAGACATTAGGGGTCTGAAGTGGAGAGGGACACAAAGCAAGATTGCACCTCATTATCCACCAGCCAACGCCATGGCAACAAGGATCTTCTGTCACTAGACCCGGTGAACTGGTGGACTGAATAGAGGCAAGGTGGCCATGGCAGAGGGCAGAGGCGGAGGCTCCTCATCACACACAAACATAATGCGCGCACACACAAACACACACACACACACACACACACACACACACACACACACACACACACACACACACACACACACACACACACACACACACACACACACACACACACACACACACACACACACACATGCACATAAACATGCTAGTAGACACGCACGCATGCAGAAACGCACGCATGCACGCACGCATACACGCACACAGGTACAAATGCACATATGCACGCACACAGGCACGTGCACACACATAAGCACACGCACACGCACACACACACACAGAGTACTGACTGGCTTAACGGGCTCAAGGATATATACCTCACTGAATGGATTTCATCTACTATGTCACAACTAAAGCTCCATAGGGCACCGCACCTCAATCACTCTGAACAGTTTGTGTGTGTGTGTGTGTGTGTGTGTGTGTGTGTGTGTGTGTGTGTGTGTGTGTGTGTGTGTGTGTGTGTGTGTGTGTGTGTGTGTGTGTGTGTGTGTGTGTGTGTGTGTGTGTGTGTGTGTGTGTGTGTGGAGGTATACGTGTGCGTGTGCGTGTGCGTGTGCGTGTGCGTGTGCGTGTGCGTGTGTCAATACTAGTAACAGAGTAAAAAAAAAGCATCGGACTGGCAGTTCGTTGTGGCAGGAGGGTTAAGACTTGCAGGACTGTGTGTTCAAGATTTAGTGCCTGGGGCTTCAGCATTACAAACCCCTTCCTCTGCTCTCTACAAAGTATTTTCACTCACAGCCTCCAGAAAACAAAATATCCAATTAACACAAAGACTCAATTTCGGAAAAGCATCTCAAGTGAACAATATTATTAGAGAGAAGGAGACAGAGAGAGAGAGAGAGAGAGAGGGGGGAACAGAGAAGATAAAAAAGACACACTGTGTGTGAGTGCAGCATCAATTCTGATTGCACATGGCTTGAAAAAGTATGTACAGTACCACATGTGTGGGCCAAGGGAACGGAGCAGGGCGGGCCTGGGACCTAAAATCGGCTCGGGCATTTTTGGCATGGACCAGCACAGACCCTGGGTTTCCTACGATAAAATGATTAGCTCAGTCCACTGTCTATATTAAAGATGGACCATTGGGCCGCCCCATCTTTGAGGGGTGGTCTGAAAGGAGGAAAACATGACAACAACAAAAAATCAACAGCATCGGCCCCTGAGGACTGTCGGCCAAACCGGGAAAATGCCTTGTGAGCCAGATCACCAGTCCAGCCTTGGAAGGGAGAACAGGATGACGGGAGGGAAGGGGACAGACACACAAGAGCGCAGTCCAAACGTGTGTTTAATGATGTGCAAATAGCAAGCACGAGCAACACACCTTCAGGCTCCTGTTTACAGATATTTTGGAGACGGCGAACGAACCGTGGCGAGGAGTGGCAGAGCGAAGTGAAACAGGAACAAATGAAAGAGACACACAGAGCAGAGGCAGAGGCTGAGGCAGAGACAGAGGAAGAGACAGAGGGAGAGGCAGAGGCAGAGGCAGAGGCAGAGACAGAGACAGAGACAGAGGGAGAGGCAGAGGGAGAGGCAGCAGAGGGAGAGGCAGAGGGAGAGGGAGAGAGAGAGACAGAGGGAGAGGGAGAGACAGAGGGAAAGGGAGAGGCAGAGGGAGAGGTAGAAGCAGAGGCAGAGGGAGAGGCAGACAGGGAGGCAGAGGGAGAGG
>NC_085872.1:8635332-8637832 GCF_034702125.1 Engraulis encrasicolus
GGGAGGGGAGGGGAGGGGAGGAGAGGAGCCGCTGATGCATTTCAGCAGCCACTTGAACTACCTGACGACAAGCTCTTCTGGTAATGAGACTGGATACTGTGGCCGCAAGGCATTATGGTCTTTGTTGACGAATGTGGTGTGGTAAATAATGTCTTTTTTATTTTGTAATTTTCGCTGGTGTGCCTGCCTGCAAATTTTATTTTATTTATTTTAATTCTCCTTTTTTTACTAGGGTAGTCACATTATGATGCTGTTGAATAGAAGAGCATGTCGTCACAGAAAGTAATTGTTCATTCTGCTCATGATGATATACTGCATAGAAAATGCTGTGGCACACTGAGCATGAAGCTCCATTTTACAATATAGGCCTACACTATGACATATTTCACTACTCTTTGAGTAAAGTGATATGTGAAACCTTATAGTGATCTATGGCAGAATGTTAAAGTAACAGCTTTGACCTTGCGCTCTTGAGGCATTTTAAATGCACTAGCTCATCATCTTCGGTGCCCAGTGGGTGTACTATATAGTAGCCACAAGGAGTGATCAAGGGGGAATCTGTTATAGGGTTGTACAAAAAGAGGCACGGCATGTGATGGGGAGAAAGACAGGGTGAGTTTTGAGCCTAAGGGGAGGGGGGAAAAAACGAATCTGATGTCAAACCACCTGGGAAGCCAGCAATATCCTTTGGAGCATTATAGATCCTGCGAAATCTGAAGTCAGTCTGGGCACTTCATGCATTTTAATAAAACTGCACTGAGCTATAGCACGGCCAAAATCTCAGATGAAGAAACAGCAAGCCAGCATTTCTGTGCCTTGCCTTGCCTTGCGTACTCCTATCTCTTATACCCCCTCTAGTGCATGTAGTCATGCAAAGATCGGGGAGATCTAATGCTTATCCTTTGAGAAGCCGTCTGGTCATATCAAAGAATGGATCAGCCATGCCGTGTAAAGCTATGGTACATACATGCCTTCCACGAAGTCACCAGTTAAATGTGCAATAGGGCAATACACTTACAAAATTAAGTGCATAAGTACTTTTTTGCACAAGTGCATTTTAAGTACATAAATACGTTTGTGAATAAATGTTGGAGGCCAGCTTCAGTGAACTAGTCTGACTAAGGAGTTATACTGCTGTGTCTGATGGCCCATATATACATATAGAACAACCTTGTCCTGCTGAAAGACCCTCATGGCAAAAAAAAGGAAAAATAAAAAAGGCAGACGCTTATTCACCCATTGCCCAGTGGATGGTGACACAGAGCGCTAAAAAGGATGAACCCGTAGAGAATGACATCTTGACCCTTCGTAACACTGTTGTGTGGGAGCAGCCTATACTAGCTGCTGCTGCCACTGCTGCTGCAGTCTTTTGAGTGTTAGTGTCCAGGGCCACTGACAGCTTTTGCTGTGCCCAGGCCAAAGCTGTCTGAAAGGGCCCCCCATCCAATACATACAATATAATGAAAACCCAATTTTCGTCTCCCTAGGCCCGGGACAACTGACCGCTTTGCCCCAGTCAGACTCCCTGTTAGTGGCCAGTGGACTGTTGTTGTTTCTGGGTCATGGCCACTTTGCTCGGCCAGTTCACAAGAAAGGGCAAATCCAGCTGCAGTGACAGCCGAACAGCTGGGCAACAGAGGGGTCTGTTGGGGGGGGGTGATGGTGATGATGTGGAGGTGGTGATGGAGGAAGGGGTGTGTTCCCTGACCCCCCTCGTGCTCCTTGTCCTTTAGCACGTTGGGATCTCCAGGACAGAGGACAGGGGGGAGTGCATTCTTGGCATTCAAGGGCAGATCGAAGACAAAACCTTCAAGCCAAAGAGTGAAAAAAACAGGGAGGATCCAATCCTCTGATGCAGATGGAATGAAAAAAGAGAGTAAAGGAATGGGAAGAGAGAGATGTAAAGAAAAAAGGGGGAAAGACAGAAAGCGGGGAAGAAAGAGGGAAGGAGAGGAGGAGAAAAGAGAAAAGCTTCAGTGGCCATTAATCATTCCCTTGTCCTGCTTACGTCAGGCTCCATCTCCTCCACCGCATCCAGAAGAGAGAGAGAGAGAGAGAGAGAGAGAGAGAGAGAGAGAGAGAGAGAGAGAGAGAGAGAGAGACAGAGAGACAGAGAGACAGAGAGACAGAGACAAGTGGGGGAGTAGGGCAGATGATAGAAAGACCACAGAAAGAAAGAAAGAAAGAAAGAAAGAAAGAAAGAAAGAAAGAAAGAAAGAGAGGAAAAAATAATGCAGGAAGGAGAGGGGGGAGAAGGATGGGGTAAGAGGGAATCGTGTTTGCATCTAAGTCCACCACAAACATACTCTCAAGCTAAGTGGGGGAAACAGGTCAAATTTAGTTCCCTCTAATTTTGTTCTCTCTCTCTCTCTCTCTCTCTCTCTCTCTCTCTCTCTCTCTCTCTCTCTCTCTCTCTCTCTCTCTCTCTCTCTCTCTCTCTCTCTCTCTCTCTCTCTCTCTCTCCTCTTTCTCTCTCTCCATTTCACTGCCTCATTCCCTG
>NC_085872.1:8642832-8647832 GCF_034702125.1 Engraulis encrasicolus
TTCATATCAGGAGCACTGGAATGGCACACGCACACAAACACATACGCACACACAAAATATGAGCTGATTTTTTTGTGTAAGGCTGATGGTAACATTTCTGGCTCACAGTGAGCCTGATAAGACTAAGATGAAAAGGGTTGACCAGATATCTTACGAAAGTGTCAAACTTTAAAGGTACACTGTGCAAGATTTTTAGTTGTTTATTTCCAGAATTCATGCTACCCATTCACTAATGTTACCTTTTTCATGAATACTTACCACCACCATCGAATTCTAAGTATTCATTATGGCTGAAAAATTACACTTTTCATACATGAAAAGGGGGATTTTCTCCATGGTTCGCCATTTTGAATTTCCAGAGATAGCAATTTTTAGCTGCAAAAATGACTGTACTTGGGCCATACTAGAAAATATTAGTTTATTACTTAGCAAACTTTCATGAAAAGAACAAATTTGGCAATAGGCAGCCCAGTTTCAATGAGCAGCATAGTTGCAGTACCTTTTTTGACCATTTCCTGCACAGTGTACCTTTAAGTTAATTTTTCTTTACAGAAAGCCTGGTTTGTTCAAACTTATTTCCTATCTAGTGTGTGTGTGTGTGTGTGTGTGCGTGCGTGTGCGTGTATGCATGTGTGCGTGTGTGTGTGTGTGTGTGCGCGCATGTGTGCGAGCGTGCGTGCATGTGTGCGTGCGTGCGCGCGTGCATGCGTGCGCGTGCTAGTGTGTTTGTACCTGCGTGCGTGCATGCGTACTTGCGCGCATGCGTTTGTATGTAAATGCATGTCTATGTCTGTTTCTGTGTCTGTGTTTGTGTGTTTATGTATGTCTCCACATGTCCACAGTCCTTTGAAGAAGTTCTGCTCACCGTGTGCCTTCTCTCTGAATGCAGCAAGCCGGAAGCGCTGGGTAATGCATAATCATTGAGCATGGTGAAAGTCTCTCCAGCATTATTTCTCCCCACCCCTGACCTTGTTTACTCTGGCATCCGCGTCTCTTTTCAAGTATCTCCATCCATCGCCAAATCATCTCGTTAATAGAATTGATTTACATCTGTTGTGTTTTTGCCCAGACATGTCTGTCGCGATTTTACCCAAAGTGCTGTCCTATTACTGATTGCACATATGTTTTCTCTTGTCTATATCCCATACTCATTTGACATCATGTCTGCATGCTTGTTCTGTGCTCTGCTTTTTTCCATGTTATCTCTGTTTTTGTGTGCTTCCGTGTGCTTGCTTTTGGCAGCGAGCACTGGTGAATGCTGGAAGGCCTTTAAGTAGGTATCTGCTCGGATAACGCTGCTTGTATACCCGGAATACAGCATAAGCCCTGAGAGTCCAGCATGCAGCCCCCGTATTGCTCTTGGACATGGAAGCAGGGGAGGAGCAGTGGAGGAGAGATGGAGAGCGGCGTGGAGAGGAGTGTAGGAGGGAGAGGAGATGGAAAGGGGAGAGGAGAGGAGAGGAGAGGAGAGGAGAGGAGAGGAGAGGAGAGGAGAGGAGAGGAGAGGAGAAGAGAGGAGAATAGAGGAGAGGTGGAAGGGTGGAGGGCAGGAGGAAAGGAGGAAAGGAGGAAAGGAGAAGAGAGATGAGGGGGCGGGTGAAGGGAGGGATTGAAGAGAGGAGGAGAGTGGAAAATAGATGGACATGGAAGCAAAAGAGTTGAAAAGGAGAAGAGAGATGGAAGGAGGGATGAAAATAAGAAAGGAGAGGAGAGATGAAGGGAGATGAGAAAAGAGGAGATGAGGAGGGAAGAAAAGAGGAGGAAAGATGAGGATGATGGAGAGGGTGGAGAGAACGATGGAGTGCTTCGGTAATAAAATGAATGGTTGCGCAGAGTTCTGCCAATTACTTTTGGGCTTGACGGCCTGAGGAATAAAGTATACATTGGAGGGACATAGTGTTTTTTTTTTTTTTTTTTTACAATTTTTTCTCTTTCATCTCTTTGCTTTCCTTTTCAAACTTGCCCCTGCCATTAGCGTTGTCTGGCTTGATGCTTGTCTCTTTTCAAAAAGACTCCACCTCATTAACTTCATGCACTGATCAATTAATCCATAGCAGTTAGCTAGAAATGGCCAAATGTTTTTGCTGTCCTTCTCTGCCCGTGTGTGTGTGTGTGTGTGTGTGTGTGTGTGTGTGTGTGTGTGTGTGTGTGTGTGTGTGTGTGTGTGTGTGTGTGTGTGTGTGTGTGTGTGTGTGTGTGTGTGTGTGTGCGTGTGCGTGTGCGTGTGTCTGCCTTTGTCTGTTTGGTTGATTTTCTTGTTAATGGCAACGATAGACACAAATACACAGACAAACCCACATGCACGTACGCAGCATAAGCACACGCACAGGCACACGCACACGCACACACACAGTTGCATTTCCAATTTCCACTCAGAGACGCTGGCCACTGAGAGTACAACAATAAGGCTTGTTGGTGAAAACAAAAGGTCCATTTATGACCATGTCACACGATGGCAGAAGACCAGACACGGTTCAAAGCTGTCTGCGTCAATGTAAAGGGAAATAATAGCAGTGGAATACAAGAGAACTTGACAAACTCCAAGCAGGGAGACATTAAAACTTGACAAACACCACATTGTTGCAGAGATGGAATTTAATGAACCGTCTGAAGTGATGCCTATTCAAAAAAGAAAAAGAAAAACAAAATATACAGTGTGTACATATATAAATAAAAAGGGAATTCAAGATAATTGGTGAGTGAATACACAGACAAAGGCTTCAGTGGTGAGAAAAGACATACCATCTAACCATTTCAAGGTGGATAGGGTTGGGTGGGTGGAGGTGGATGGACATTGTTTCCTGATGTCGGCCGTGTTGACTATTTCACACGCCACCGAGCAACAGCCTACCGCAGAGCACGGTGCGAGACTGCCTGACCATGCGATGACTGAGCACTCAGCACATACACACTTACACTCTAATACATACAGAGACGACACACATGCAGGTGTGTGCACACATAAGCACACACGAAAAAACACACACATACACACATACAGTACACAAATGTGCTTGGGTGATCACACACACACACGCACACACACGCGCACACGCACACACACACACACACACACACACACACACACACACACACACACACACACACACACACACACACACACACACACACACACACACACACACACACACACACACACACACACACACACACACACACACACACACACACACTCACACACATCCACACACACACACACAGGCCTATTATTGCAAATGTTTGACTTGGAGGAGTCAGCAAGCCCCAAGGCGAGGACACACACCTCCCCCAGTAGCGATAGTGCTGGCTCGGGCATACAGAGACAGCCAGCCCTGACCTCTCACGGCCTCGCCTCAGCTTGTGTGTTCTACAACACACCGAGATGGTCTTCTCACTACAGGACAAACACACATCCTGACATGTGACATGCATATGTGTGTGTGTGTGTGTGTGTGTGTGTGTGTGCCTGCTTGAGTGTGTGCGTGCCTGCGTGTGTGTCTGCGTGCGTGCAAGAGAGAGAGAGAGAGAGAGAGAGAGAGAGAGAGAGAGAGAGAGAGAGAGAGAGAGAGAGAGAGACAGAGAGAGAGAGAGAGCTTTTTACTATATGTATAGAATAGAACTAATTTGCAACAGGGCGTGACTGTTGCTTACACATTATCACACCCTCCTGTAACCACAAGAGACAACACAGTCTTGGGAAACTAGCTAGAGAGTCAAAAAGACAAAGATAAAAAGAGGAAAAAGAAATGAACAAAAAAGGGAGGAAAGAATGGAGAGAGTGAGTCTTATCCGCTTTGGCCTCCCACTCTGTTGTTGGCCGGTGCAGCATTCCCCCATGAAGCGGAGGGATGAGGACGACAGCTGCTGAGGATGGCTGGCCGTGTCAGCATTCGGCACAGACACAGAAAGTTCAAACACGGCTTTTTTTTTCTCCCTGCACCCATGCCAGAAACATTGCCGGTCACACAAGAAACGTTCCATGTGTCTCGGTGCTCCAGTAGATGTCATCGCCTGTTAGAGTGACCTGGCTTTTTGTTTTTTTGTTTTGTTCAACTAGAGCTCTCAGACCATACAACAAAAACGCCTTCCTCACTAACTTCTACCTTAGAGATACGGTTCTTATTATTGCAAAGGCATGACAGACAAACCGATTGTTAAATAACATTTGAAATTAAGTGTTTATTTCCTAACGCTATAATCGACATCTTTGAAGCAGTCTCCAAAAAAAGTGATGCCAGCATGGCGTGCTTAAAAGTACTTTGTGTGTGTGTTGGTATTTCCTGGGCTTAGTCTGCATTTGAAAATGCCAAGAACTAACAGCAGCAGTGTTTCTTGTGAGGCCAATATCTATATATATTAGCAGTCCACACCGCACTATATGGAGCCATCAAGAAACCAAGACATTATTAGAAGTAATGGCCATCAGAGAGAAAGTAATTGATGGTAAGTGGATGAGTGAATCATAAATAGTTAATGGAAAGCATGCAAAGTGAGATACATATGTTACACACGTATACGGCACGATTCACAAACATCAGCCTGTGCACTGAATGGATGTATGGTGATGGTGCACAAGCAATTCTTTGAACTAAATTCAAAAATACAAATTTATTGTTGGATTCCTTATCAAACTGATCCATAGATTTTTCAGAGGTAATTAAAATAGCCGCACAACTTTGGCAAATGTATTGCTGTACTACACGAGACTGTAAAACAATAAAGCAAAAGTATTTATTTTTCATAACGAATGTATGTTGAAGAGGGACTCTAAAATGTGTCTATGACAAATATAGTGCTGTACTACATGACACTGAAAATGGAAAGCAAATATTTTTTTTCGTGTTTTTTTTCATAGCGAATGTATGTTGAAGAGGGGCTGCATGAACGTTTCCATGTTTACTACTGGTATGAGTGTTTTTATATGTAACCTTTTTTCCTTACTGTATTGTACATGCACTGTATGTTGAAGAGGGAACAAATAAACGTTCACTGCCACATTT
>NC_085872.1:8655332-8660332 GCF_034702125.1 Engraulis encrasicolus
TGTGTGTGTGTCTCCATGGTCAGAAATTACTCTCCTGTTCCCAGGACTTCAAAGAGAAAAGCATCTATTTTAGCACAAACACACACACAGAAATAAAATAACGTCATATACAAACTCACAGAAAACCACATACACAAATACAATTCACACACGTACACACACGTACACACACGCACACAAACACACGCACAGGCACACAGGCACACACGCACAGGCACACAGGCACACACACACACACACACACACACACACGCATACCCACACGCACACGCTCACGCACACACACACACACCACAAATACATAGACAAACACACCCATAGGCTGCTAAATTGAACAGTCACCAAAAAAAAGCAAAAAAGTTGTCATGCCTCAGTGAACATGTCTCCGGCGTCGGGCTTGGAAAGTGGATTTAGGGGTGGAGGAGGTGACGAGGGAGAACGTTTTCGCGGGGCTGAAGTGCCCTGGAACCCTCCCAAAAGAGACTGCAGAGTGGGGCCACAAGGGCACATTACTGCCTTCACCCCTTTCAACCTCTCACTCGCTCTTTCTCTTTCTCTAGCCCTCACTCAAACTCTCTCTCTCAACATCTAGCCTATGTTTCTCTCTCTCTCACCAGTTCTCTCTGTCTTTTGCCCCCTTTTAGCTATGCCCTCTCTCTCTCTCTCTCTCTCTCTCTCTCTCTCTCTCTCTCTCTCTCTCTCTCTCTCTCTCTCTCTCTCTCTCTCTCTCTCTCTCTCTCTCTCTCTCTCTCTCTCTCTCTCTATATCTCTCTCTCTCTCACCAGTTCTCTCTGTTTTTCCCCCCATGGCACCATAGTTATAGAAGGACGATGGGAAGAAACACTGACAAACAAAAAAATGAACTGAGAAAAAACAAATCTCTATTGCATTCTATTGATTCATGGCCCCCATCACCCACCAGCCCCACCCACCCACTGTCTCTAAAGCCAGCCATTATAAATGCCCCTATTCATCTGCAGGGACGCGAGCAGCGCTGATTGAACATTCAACTGGGGGTGGAGTGGACAGTGTCTGGATGGAATGGGGAGTGATGGAGGAGTCGGATGGAAGAAGTATAATAGTGTTTCTCAACTGGGGCTCTACAGCCCCCCAGGGGACGTTGGGGTGCCCTATGGGGACATTGAGAATGCTACAGCTGAGAGAGGGCCTTACTTAGTTGCCATTGGGGGCTATTAGTGTGGTTTATTTTTTTTAATACTAAGGGGGGGGGGGTACAGGCTTATGATGATGTCAAGGGGGTATTTGGAGGCTTATGATGAGGTCCAGGGGGTGTTTGTTCAAAGACGGTTGATAACCACTGATGTAGAAAGACAGCGTAGAGCCCCACTGTCTCCTTCAGGAAGGGGACACTATGCTGAGAGGGGAGGACGCAATTAACACACCACACCATGTTGCGACCCTGGAGAGAGAGAGAGAGAGAGAGAGAGAGAGAGAGGGGGGGGGGGGAGGGGGGGGGAGAGAGAGAGAGAGAGAGAGAGAGTGAGAGCGAGAGCGAGAGCGAGAGAGAGCCTGCTGCACATTAAGACTTTTATTGTTGCTATCTAGCAGACACTTAGCAACAGCACGGCTGGAAGGGGAGGGGTCATAATGAGGAAGGGTGCTGTAGAGTGTGTGTGTGTGTGTGTGTGTGTGTGTGTGTGTGTGTGTGTGTGTGTGTGTGTGTGTGTGTGTGTGTGTGTGTGTGTGTGTGTGTGTGTGTGTGTGTGTGTGTGTGTGTTGTGTGTGTGTGTGTGTGTGTGTGTGTGTGTGTGTGTGTGTGTGTGTGTGTGTGTGTGTGTGTGTGTGTGTGTGTGTGTGTGTGTGTGTGTGTGTGTGTGTGTGTGTGTGTGTGTGTGTGTGTGTGTGTGTGTACGCGAGCAAGCGTGTGCGAATGTGCGTGCGTTGTGCGTGTGTGCATGTGTGTGTGTTCCTATGTGTTTCTGCCTGTTTGTGCTTATGCTTGTGTGTGTGTGTGTTTGTGTATGTTTGTGCATATGTGGATAGGTTTGTATGTGTAGTTGTGTGTTTGTCTTTGTGCCAGAAGGGAGAGGCTCACCCTGGAATCAGAATGGGAATTGCACATTGCAAATTACGTCTTGTTTGGCAAGTCGTTTGGCTTTTGTGATTTGTAGCTATTGTAAGTCTGACTCAGCTATGTCTGATTTTTTTATTTTCCTGCCTTCTCCTCGGGCACAATTGATTGTGGTAATGCCTTGGGACTCGCCTGTGCTTTTGCATTGGCATTCCCTACACAATGCAGTCTGCCACTTACCTGCTAAATACAGGTTTGTTTTGAGGAGTTCGATAGCAATGTCTTTCCACAGGGGACTCTGTATCCAGGGGCGTTGCTAAAATGCCAATCAATATATATTTCTACAACTGGGGGTCTTTGTTTGAAAAAATGTGTGCTCTGTTTTTTTTCTCCCTCATTTTTTTTAGTTTTTTTTCAGAGCCCAGCAGCTTTTTGACAGCACAGTCACAAAAATCTACAATGTCCTAACGTGTTTCTCTTTTCCATCTCTCTCTCTCTCTCTCTCCCTCTCTCTCTCTCTCTCTCTCTCTCTCTCTCTCTCTCTCTCTCTCTCTCTCTCTCTCTCTCTCTCTCTCTCTCTCTCTCTCTCTCTCTCTACCCCTGTAGAGAATGGACATCTGTACAGCAGCAGGTTCATTCACCTGTCAAATGACAATCTGTGGCAGAGAGAGGGAGCGAGAGAGAGAGAGAGCGCAGGGGGGTATACAGATATTACTCTTCTCTGTCAGCTCTTCGTCAAAGGTATCCCAGCGATAACGGCATCTAAAATTACATCTCTCTTGCCATTTAGCTTCCACGCCTGTTTTTAATCATTCATACCGTACATGGGGAAGGGAGGGAAACCGGTGGAGCAACAGAGGGATGATGAGATGGCGGGATGGATGGAGGGAGGGAGGAGAAGGAAGGGGAGGAAGGAGGGGGAGAGGAGGAGGGGGTCTGTGGTAACTACAGCCAGAGAATACATCATCAATCACTGCTTATAACCTGGGGCAGGCAGGCTCACAGCCGTTACCGTCAGGAGGTATAGAGGGGGGAAAAAAACAAGCTCCACGCCCGGTACACACATATGGTTTCACTCGATTACAGCATTCGGGGAATGACAATATTTGTAATTAAACACAAAAACAAAATGTGAATCATAAGCCATAGGTTTGTGCTGCTGTAGCCAAGCCCTGCAGCGTGTTGTGAAGTATACAAAAAAAATCATTGCAGATGATGATGCCTCTGATTTCACGGTTCTGTGAGGACCACCCTTTCCAATGCATGGCTTATTCCACCCACCCTTCATCAAGGGCAGAGTAACAGGGTTTTGGGTTTTTTTTCTGGATGTTTTTCTGTCCTTCACTGGGTCATAGGCTGAGTGTGGACAGACGACAGTGTCCCCAGATTGACATGATTGGATGAGGAAATGATGGGTCGGTCTCTAGGCATCTGCTCTGGAGACATTTGAGATGGAGGTCGGGGGGTCTGAGTGGGCACATTTAAGACCACTGGTCTCCCTTGTGGGAAATAGAGAGCCCAGTACTCCAATCACACGCACACATGCGAGCACATGCGCACGAATGCACTCACACAGGCACGCACGCACACACACAATCACTAAGAAGCATGCTGTACACACACACACACACACACACACACACACACACACACACACACACACACACACACACACACACACACACACACACACACACACACACACACACACACACACACACACACACACACACACACACACAAACACACACATTGGCAAAAACGTGCATGCATGCACACAGGCTCACATGCACACATGCGCGTGCGTGCAGACTTTTCTTCAGATAAACTTTTCACTTGAACACTTTTTTTTCAGAGTGTTTTGAACTGCAGCGAGACTGCACAAAATCAGTTTGAGGAGAAGCGAGAGAGAGAGAGAGAGAGAGAGAGAGAGAGAGAGAGAGAGAGAGAGAGAGAGAGAGAGAGAGAGAGAGAGAGAGAGAGAGAGAGAGAGAGAGAGAGGGAGAGAGAGAGAGAGAGGAGACAGACAGACAGACAGACAGACAGACAGACAGACAGAGACAGGGAGAGATGTGAAGAAAGAAGGAAAGATAACAAAAGAGAAAGTGGAAGAGGGAGGATAGAGCCAGACAAAGGCAAATAGCGAAGGAGCAAGAGAAGGAGAGATGGAGAACCAGAGAGAGAGACGAAAAGTGAGAGAGAGAGCAAGAGTGAGGATAGAGGGTGGTTTATAATGGGATGGCACTCTTGGTTTATCCGCACACAGCAGAAATGCTGATATCCTCATTACGTTTTGTTGCATCAACAGATGTGGTGGCTGGAAGATACAGGCACAGGGAATAAAAAGGAGAATAAAAAGGAAAAAAAATAGGAAGAAGTGAAAAGAAAAGGAGAACAAAAACGAGGTAGAATACGCGAGTAGGGTGCCACCTATTCTAATTCAGCCATTCCGCCTTCCTCCAAATAGCGACGGCTCTTCCAGACGATCTGCCACCCATCGCCGAGTAAACAAATGCGCTACCAAAGCCAGTCACCGAGCACCAAAACACACAACAAAAGCCTCCTCTCAGCTGCAACCACCCACGCCTCCACCTCCACCTCCATCTCCACTCCCCTGCTTCCCCACTTCTCATGTGAAGCAGCAACTCTATCCTCTCCTCTCCTCTTTTCTTCTCTTCTCCGCTCTCTTCCCTCTGGTTTTTTTCTTCCTCTGAGAGCAAGTGCTCAGGTAGGGGGTCCTCAAAGCAGAGCTTGATGTGAGAGAAAGAGTAAGACGTGGGGAGAAGGGGGGGGTCTTTAATCAATAATTTGCCAGAGGAGTGTAGCTGGAGCTTGGGGTGTGTGGGAGTGGGGTTGTGTAGGTGGACAGGGTTGGAAGGCTAGAGATGAGGTGTGTCTGGTCTACATCAGACAAACCCACAGGCACTATTCAGACAGCCAGACACGCAGGTGGGTGGATGGTTGGGTG
>NC_085872.1:8662832-8665332 GCF_034702125.1 Engraulis encrasicolus
ACACGCAAACGCGTGCGCACACACACACACATACACACACTCTCCCCTTCCTTTCCTCTCCAATGTCCCCTGTTCAACACCCCCCCCCACACACACACACACACACAGACACACACACACACACACAGGCGTAGATCTCTCTCTCTCCGCGGCGGCAGCCATTGTCAGTGGCCATGCTCCGCTCCCTCCATAGGGTAATTAGGGAAGACTCCATGGGGCGAGAGCACAAGAGGAAGACGAGGAGAAGAAGAGGAAAGGTGCATGAAGAGGTCGGACAGCATGGAAAAGAAGAGAAGACAAGACAGGCAGACAGGCAGACGGACAGACAGTGAATGACAGACAGGCTCCGGAGTGGGTGCGGGTGGTAGTAGGGCTAACTACTGTATGCAGGGCCACTGACAGCGTTTGCCGGGCCCAGCACAAAGTCATCTAAAAGGGCCCCCCTATCCACAATACATAAAATGTAATGAGGACCCAACTGACCCATTTGACCCCGCCGTCGGCTTCCCTGATTGTATGGGCAAGGGGAAGGACAGAGCTGGGATGGATGGAGAAATAAGAAGTGGAGGAGAAAGCAGGCAGTGCCCTGGCTGAACAATGCAGAGTCAAGTCAGGCAGAGAAAACAGAGGAGAGACAGAGGAGAAACAGATATATTATATTAAGAGAGTGAACAAGGGAGGGAGTGAGGTTAATAGAGAGACACAGAGAAAATGCTATGGAGAGGCAGAGAGAGAAGGAGAGAGAGAGAGAGAGAGAGAGAGAGAGAGAGAGAGAGAGAGAGAGAGAGAGAGAGAGAGAGAGAGAGAGAGAGAGAGAGAGAGAGAGAGAGAGAGAGAGAGAGAGAGAGAGAGAGAGATATGGGGGGTGGGGGAGAAAGGAGCCAGAGAGCCAGAGAGCCAAAGAGAAGAGAGAGAGAAGAGAGAGGGAGAGGGAAAGGGAGGGAAAGAGAGCAGGAGAGAGGACGAGGGAAGGAGAAGGAGAAGGGGGAGGGACAGAGGAGACTCTCACAGCATTCATTAGGGACTCTGGGCACTTCATTAAAAGACATCCTTCTCCATTTCTTTGTGTTTGGGTCACCGGCGGGAAGGGGAAGGAGGCAAAAAGGGTCATCTGTCTCCACTGGCTTCGTTGCTTCGCTGTATTCACACCATTCATGTCCTAGGGAACAACAAGTGTCTCTGGCTGGCTCTGTGCTCCGTCCTCTGTCCTCTGCCCGATGTCTTATTTTCTTTCTTTCGTTCTTTCTTTCGTTCGTTCTTTCGTTCTTTCTTTCTTTCTTTCTTTCTTTCTTTCTTTCTTTCTTTCTTTCTTTCTTTCTTTCTTTCTTTCTTTCTTTCTTTCTTTCTTTCTTTCTTTCTTTCTTTCTTTCTTTCTTTCGTTCTGTCTGTCTTTCTTTCTTTCTTTCTTTCTTTCTTTCTTTCTTTCTTTCTGTTTCATCAGTGTACATGAGGTTTTGCTGGCCATACAATCCATAGGACTTTTAATTGGGTTCCAAGGTGACCCGACTCTTTCTCTCTCTCTTTGTGTGTGTGTGTGTGTGTGTGTGTGTGTGTGTGTGTGTGTGTGTGTGTGTGTGTGTGTGTGTGTGTGTGTGTGTGTGTGTGTGTGTGTGTGTGTGTGTGTGTGTGTGTGTGCTTGTGCGTGTGCGTGTGTGTGCGCGTGTGTGTGTGCGTGTGTGTGCATGTGTATGTGTGTGCGTGCATGCGTGCCTGTATGTGAATGTGTGAGTTCACAATAACAAACAATACCTGAATGGGTGAGAAAAACACATGGAAGAGAATGAAGAATTCTGCCTTTTCACTGCAAAGGCTACAGATGAGCTCCGCAGTCTAGCATCTGACAAAGACCGAGAATGCAGACAAAACAGAGGAGGAGCGGAGAAAGACTGAAAGAGGGGAAAAAAGAAAGAGAAAGACTGAGCAAGACAGAGAGTTTGTGGAAGACTGAGAGAAAGAGCGCTGAGTAGTCCGTTCACACAGTAACCTGAATGCATAGGACAGGACACTGCATTCATTCCTACACAGACCTCTGGTCTTTTCCACAGGCAGGCTTTATGTGCGCTGGTGTGGGGCTTTGGACCTGCTCACTGGGATCGATACACAACAGTGGCAGCGGGCCAGCATGGATGTATCTAACTCTTTTCTCTCAGCCCCGCGCTTTGTGTCTCCTGCGCAGGAAGTGTTGTAGGGTGAATATGCTGCCTAGGAAGGCAACATACATCATTAAATATCTACAAAGTATATCTCGGCTGGTCCTCTGCCAGGTGCAAAAGGTTGGCTGTTTTTATTTATTTTTCAACTCCCTTCTCTTTCTAGGTAAGCTGAGGACAGGAGATGTGTCATCGTCTGTCTGTTGGTCTCTAATCAACTTTGCTTCTCCATGAGTGCAGTAGATCTGTGTGGATATAAAGTTGTACATTCGCTGTCGACCCGGCTCCTGGCATGTCTACATGCCTGTTTGTCTGTTTGTCGGTCTGCCTGTCTATCAGGCTGGCCATAA
>NC_085872.1:8680332-8682832 GCF_034702125.1 Engraulis encrasicolus
TTCCCTCTGTCTGCTCTAGATCCCCTCTCTCCATTCGTTCGTGTACTTCATCTCCCTTTCCCCAACACATCCACACCCAAACACCAATGCAGACTATTTTTCTTTCTCTATGGTTTTTTTTCCAGTATATCCCTCACTCTCTTCTTGGCCCCTCAGGCCATACGGGAAGACTGGTGGCTATCAGGAAAACACAGAGCAGCTGTTTTCGAGTGAAGACAGAAGCAAGATGTAGAGGTGGCCGGGAAAAAGACATAGACATAGACATAGAGTGAGAAAGAAAGAAAGAAAGAAAGAAAGAAAGAAAGAAAGAAAGAAAGAAAGAAAGAAAGAAAGAAAGAAAGAAAGAAAGAAAGAAAGAAAGAAAGAAAGAAAAGAGAGAGAGAAAGAGATAAAAAGAAAGAGAGAGAGATAAAATGGAGTAAAACGGGATTTGAGAGTGATGCTTATGAACAGAGTTCAACCAGAAACATACAAGGACAGATGCTGAATGAAAGAGAAGAAGACAAGTGAAGGCATGGTCACCATTTAACAAGTATACAAACATATTCACTTCACTTCACTTCACTTCACTTCACTTCACTTCACATTCGCACGCTCGCACGCACGCACGCACGCACGCACACACGCACGCACACACACAAGTGTGTACTGTATACCCCAGTCACTCACTCACCCAAAAAAAAATTCTGCTTCGTCGCACACTGCCCTGCCCTGCCCTCCATCTGTGTGGCTGTGCAAATATGGCTTTTGGCTGAGCCGCTGGGTCAAGATTTATCAAGGGGGTCTGGGCATTGATAAGGGAAAAACCTTGCCTAGGGGCATATCCGAGCAGCGGACACCCCACACCTGGGCAGAGCAACTCTTCAAAGTGAGACGTGCAGTGCACACACACATAAATAAACAAGCACACATGCACGCACACACGCACACACACACACACACGCACACACTTTCACTTTCCCAAGGACTTTGGTTTGGAGTGTCACGGGCAAGGCTCAACGAGGATTGGAAAGTAAGGGAGAAAAAAAGGGGAGGAAATAGAGAGATTGAGAAAGAAAGGAAAGAAGGGAGAGGTGGGACGAAAGAGAGAGAGAGAGAGAGAGAGAGAGAGAGAGAGAGAGAGAGAGAGAGAACGAGAGAGAGAGAGAGAGAGAGAGAGAGAGAGAGAACGAGAGAGAGAGAGAGAGAGAGAGAGAGAGAGAGAGAGAGAGAGGGAGGCAGAGCAGCAGCAAGGGGTGCCGGGCCCGGTCCGGGCAGCAGCAGCAGCAGGACTGTTTTTCATATCTGTTTATTGATCATGGCAGATGGCTGTCAATCAGCCTTATCTGCTTTCAGCACACTGTGCCCAGGCCCCTTCCTCGGGGAGCCTGTGGGGCCACCCGGCCCAGCCAGGGGATTTTGGGGCTGTAATCATACACCTTGAGCACATATTTCACTGCTCAGGTTCACGTGTGTGTGTGTGTGTGTGTGTGTGTGTGTGTGTGTGTGTGTGTGTGTGTGTGTGTGTGTGTGTGTGTGTGTGTGTGTGTGTGTGTGTGTGTGTGTGTGTGTGTGTGTGTGTGTGTGTGTGTGTGTGTGTGTGTATGTGAGTATGTGAGTATGTGTGCATGTGCATGTGCGTGTGTGTGTATGTGTGTGTGTGTGTGTGTGTGTGTGTGTGTATGTATGCGTGTGTATTTGGATGGTGACCATATGTGCATATCTCTGTGGACTTCTTTGATTTTGTCGGAACATTTGTATAGATGTGTGTGCTTGCGCATACAGTCTGTCTGTGTGTTCGAGTGTGAGAAAGAGAGAAACAGAGCATGTGTCTGTGAGTATGGCGATCTGGATATAAATCTAATTCTGTTGTTTTTGTGCGTGTGTGTGTGTGTGTGACAGTGTGTTTGTGAATGTATGTGTGTGAGTGTGAGACTGTGTAAATGTGTGACTGTGACTGTGTGTCTTGCCTGTGGATAGGAGATAATATATAGCAGGCTTGCTATACGCTCGGAGTGAGAAAACCCACACACTGGCAGACAAGGCCACTCCATTCTTGCACCTTTTAGCGTAAGTGAGAGATTGAAAGCCAGATGCCCACCCAGGTGAAAAACCCATATACTTAAAGTGTACTTTTTTTGACCGTACTTAGTACAAAGTGTACTATTTTCGGCGATTTAAAGTGCGCTTCATTGCACTATTAGTGCGCTGAAGCACTACTAAAGCAGTACTTCAGCACACTTGCAGCACACTGAGGATGCTAAATTGGCACCGCTTTTGGACAACTTTAAGTGCACTACAAGCATACTTTTGAAAGTATGCTCCAAACACGCTTTTCATGCATTCGTATGGCATTAAGAGTGTGCTTGAGTACACTTCTATAACATTTTATTGTTACTAGAAGTACAATAAAAGTATATTAACTTCATGCTTCTTTGGACTACATTGGAACATTTTAAGTCTGTAAAAAGTATATCATATGAAGTATTGTAAATATATAACAGGTATGCTTGAAGTGTAT
>NC_085872.1:8692832-8700332 GCF_034702125.1 Engraulis encrasicolus
TGTCTTGATGCAGAGAAAGATTGGGCAGAGAGTTGGGGTTGGGAGACTGAGTATGTGTTTACAGTATGTGTGTGAGCGTGCTTGCATATGTATCTGTGTGTGTGTGTGTGTGTGTGTGTGTGTGTGTGTGTGTGTGTGTGTGTGTGTGTGTGTGTGTGTGTGTGTGTGTGTGTGTGTGTGTGTGTGTGTGTGTGTGTGTGTGTGTGTGTGTGTGTGTGTGTGCGTGCGTGCGTGCGTGCGTGCGTGCGTGCGTGCCATAACCTGACACTCAAGTGAGGTGTGCAATCTGTGGTGGCATCATGGACGCTGTACTGTATGTGTTTATGGTTTGTGTGAAGACTGGGGTTGAATTGCATGGACTTAGTGCCCCACATGGCTAACGTGATTAACGAGTTTACAGAAATCCCAGCCATAGATTGAAAAGCCCTCTCTCGCCCTCTCTTTCTCTCTTTCTCTCTCTCTCTCTCTTCCACTTTCTCTCGTTCCCCCTTTTCGTTCCCCAGTCTCTTTCTTTCTCTGTCTCTTTAATTCTCTCTCTCTCCTCGCTCCATCCTTCTCTTTTTCCTTTTTTCACACTCTCCCATCTCTGCTCTGTAATGGCCATTCATCAGCATTAGACCAGCCTGTCCATTCCTGAGGCCGGCAGCCATTAATACAGAGTGCCAGTGCGCTCCTCATCTCCCCCTCCACACCTCCACCTTTACCTTCCCTCATCCCTCCGTCCTCCTCTTCATCCCCCCACCCCTCCATTCCTCCCCTCTGGAGTGGAAGACCCCCAGGGATCCTCGCACCCCAGTCGGCCCAAATGACTACCATCTTTCATGGGAAGGACCCAGGGAGGGAGCGGGGCAGACGTCCAGACAATGGAAAGGGAAGAGGCTGCATTCATTCTCTCGCAAAACAACTGTGTCGGTCTCTGTCTGTGTCTGCCTGTGCCTGTGCCTGCATTCCCCTTCCCCTCCCCTCTCTGCGTTGTCTGGGTACCTCCGACTGTTTTATGTAGCCGAAGGGAATAGCAGGCGCCGCTTCTGCCACTCGCTAAAATATGCTTGCCGAGCCATTGTGGCACTGGGAACATTTGTACGCTTTCACACCGCCTTACTTACACTTGAAGCAACATATTGCATACGTACGCGCAAGCAAAAGTAACAGTGATTTAAAATCTTTTTTTTCCTTTTTTTTGCGAGTGGGTACTCGATGGATAAGCTTGACGGTCTTCATCTCAAGGCTGTTGTTTGTTGCGCTGTTGTTTTGCTTGTTCCGTTTTTTAATTTTCCAAGTGATTTTTTCTCCCCGCTCTTCCCCCTCCACCCCCGTTTCCACAAGCAGTGCGGCACAGTGCGGTTGCCAATCATCAAACATGCGGCACCAAAGGTGTCAGGCTGCCAGAATAGTCATTACACAGGGCTTGATGAGATGGATGAGAGCGAGAAAACGTAAATAGAGAATTATTACAACTCATTACCCCGGAATGAGGGAGAGCGGGCCTCGCCGTTCTTATCGGGCGCTGGAGGTCTTATTGAACACACCTGCGCTAAAAGGCTTCTTTGATTGAATTAAAATGGCGGAGGAAATCTGTGTTCCGTGCCTAATCCCTGATCATCACCACTTTCGCATGCGCATAACAATGTCCGATATACTGACAGACTGAGGTCCAGTCGAGTCGGAGTGATTGCCACTTTCTCATGCACGCACATAAGTAACAATGTGGGCCGTCGGAGTAGACGTGACAGAAGAGTGGACACTGGATGTTAGGCACAGAGGGAGAACAAAGAAAAATATACGAGACTGTTGCTGTCTGCTGTCTGCTGATATTTCTGCTGCTGTTCTTGCTGCTTCTGCTGCTGCTTCTATTGCTGGTGCGATTACTATCGCTGATGTGGTTTACCTCAGCTCCTTTCCTCTCAGTATGCTTCATCTATGCCGCTGACAGGTGTTTTCATCAGGACTGCCTCCGCAGGGCACCAAGGCTCACGATTAACAATTTATCTAATACAATATACATCCGCTTCCCTTCCGCCCTCTACTGAACTCAACTGTGACTGTGTGCATGACCATGTGTATTTGTGTGTGCGTGCTTGCGTGAGTATGTGGGTTTGTGTGCGTGTGTGTGCATGCGTGTGTATTTAAGTGTCTGCATGTACATATGAGTACATTTAGACATGCATGCCTGTGTGTGTATGCATCTAATGTATTTTATATGTATACACATCAATATTACTACAATAGCTCTCAGCAGGAGACGCTAGGAGGAATGCGCACAACAATGGCACATCATCAGGCATCGCCCTCGTCCTTAATGGAACTGTGTGGTCCAAATATCCATCTGGCATTTGCAGCAGGGCCCTGAAATAACACTCCTTGTCAACCGCTGCCTGTATATATTTAGTACCTGCGTCTTTGCAAGGCAATGGGCAAGCGGCACCGGCCCTCTGAATAATTCAGTGTTATTTTAAGGTAAACGAGGGTCCCGCATGACAGAGGAGAGGAAGAAAGAGAGGGCTGCTTCACCAGATGCTTCTTCCACCGCCCGCCATGCATATTCAAAGCCTCGCTCCACCAAACCACCTCTCGCCAGGCGGCCGCATCATACCTCGGCTACCTACCTGCATGAGTGGAGGCAGGGGACAAAAGTCTTAGAGATTTACGTCTTTTCCTTTTATGCACCCCCCACCCCTTACTCCTCCATTGCGTCTCCATAGTATTTGCCTTGCCTGAAATGACTCTACTTCTGTGATCATACACCAACACCAGATGGTTGTAAAGGAAGAAAATAAACACGCAAAAAAAAATTCTGAGCGTTCTTAAGGCATGCATCACACGTGGATATATTTACAAAACTTGTTAAGTTTTATGGCATCAAAGTAAGTCGTTATCCAACCTCCACATACTTTCCTTTTCAAGAGCGTCCATAGATCAAAGCCGGTGGCAATTAACGCCTGTGGATTCCTGTCTGAGATGCCGAGACGTCTCGACCATCATTTTCCCCCACCAGATATTGCTAATATATAACATGGACATGCCATTATTGGTTCTGAGTTTTTATGGTCTGCTACAGAGAGGGAGAAAGGGACAGAGACAGCGTAGGAGAGGGGGAAAAAAAGAAAGAGATGCATGCAGTGCATAAAGAAAGAAGGGTGCAACGGGGCCAACTGCCAGAGAGAGAAAGAGGGAAAGAGATAAATAGAAAGAGAGCAAATAAGTGAGAAAAGAGAAGCGCAAGTGAAAATGGATAGAGAAAGAAAAAGAAAGTCAGAGAGAGAATGAGTCAGAGAGGGAGAGAGAGAAAGAGAGAGAGAGAGAGAGAGAGAGAGAGAGAGAGAGAGAGAGAGAGAGAGAGAGAGAGAGAGAGAGAGAAGCACTTAATGTGTGTGTTAATGACCGCGGGTTAGAACGCTCCCGGCTGTGAAGATGAGATGGAGGCGAGCTAATGCATTCAGCCGAGACGCTCCCCGACCTCGCCATCGCCACAGCGCTTGTACGACATTGATACAGACCCCTCATAAAAGCCATTCATCATATTGATCTCCTGTCGTTACTTTCTGCCAAGGGAGAGGGGAAAAAGAATTTAGGGTGGGGGAAGAGGGGAAAAAAACAGCCCTCCATCAAGAAATGTCCATCCAGAGTGAGAATGAGGCGACAGCTGGAGATTGGAAACTGATTAGCCAGGCCTAACTGTTGAAAATCATTGGTCAGCTTTGACTGCACATCTTCTGTTTTTGTCTAATATTCTTTGATGTCATACATTTATATATATGCTGAGGTATTCTTTTATATGAGTGACTCACCAGCTCGACAGACAGACAGACAGACAGACAGACAGACAGACAGACAGACAGACAGACAGACAGACAGACAGACAGACAGACAGACAGACAGACAGACAGACAGACAGACAGACAGACAGACAGACAGACAGACGCACGCACGCACGCACGCACGCACGCACGCACGCACGCACGCACGCACGCACACACACACACACACACACACACACACACAGACACACACACAAAGCCACACACAGAGACACACTCAGAGACACACACGCGCACACACACACACACACACACACACACACACACACACACACACACACACACACACACACACACACACACACGCACACGCACACGCACACGCACACGCACACATGCTCAAAACCCATCTTCTTCACCCACCTCCTCTGGTGCTTATAAAAGTCAGCTATGCCAGATATTGATGTTGTCGCTGTGCCAACGTAGAAGACAGAATATAACTGTGCATTCAGGAACCAGCAGCCCACCATATTCCTCGCATTTTTCCACTTTCTGTGTCTGTCTCCGTCTCTATTTCTCTCTTTGTCTCTTTCTCTTTATCTTCCCTCACACTACTTTTGTACTTTCTTTTTATCATCCTCTCCTTGACCTCTCTTTTTCACTCTTTTTTCTCTCTTAATCGGCTTCTCTTCTTTTGGGTTTACAGTATAGTATCTTTCCCTCAATAGCTGTCTATAAGCTTTGTGAATAAAAGTGATGGGTTGAAGTTAAAAGGGTTGACTCACGCATGTGTGCTGATGGTTCAATAAAGGAGTTCCGCTGTCATTCTCTCCTTCTTCAGCTCTTTATAGATCTCTGTCTTCCCTCTTCAATTAGCATCTTTGCCCGTCCACATTTTAATGGACGTTTATATGCCTTGTGACTAAAAGTGTTGGATTGATGTTGATGTGAGTATGTTTGGTGGTGGTTCAATAAAAGTGCTCTACTGTGTCTTTCTCTCTCCATCTCTGCATCTCCATCTCTTCATCTCTGAGAATCTATTTCTCTGTCTCTCCCTCTCCCTCTCCCTCCCTCTTTTCCTCTCTTCCTCTTACTTTCCTCTTCAATTAGTAAACAGCTTTACTACAACCCTCCCTGATGTCTTGAATGGCACAAGAGTGTTCAATACCAGAGTCAAAAAGTCCTGCTAACGCAAAGCAAGAACAACAAAATCTACAGACCATCTCACTCAGAGATAACCTTATACGCTGTCTCAGGGCCCTTTGTGGGAGGTACAGTGAAGCCAGCAGGGTGGGTGGTTGTCCTGGGCCCTGGGTGAAGAAGGGCCCAGAATTGAGTCCTCATTACATTGTACATATTGAGTGGGGGGGCCTTTGAGATGACTGTTCCAGGCCCAGCCAAAGCTGTCAGTGGCCCTCGGGGTGAGGGGGCATGATAGAGCAGAATGTGCACTGTTTGTGAATTACTAAAAAAGCTTCCATTACAAGCTTGTTGGACCGCTTTTCTTTTTTGCATGCGAGAGGCTGCACAAAAGCTTCCCGCCGTTGCGGAGAGTGCTGTTTTTCCATTAAAATGTTCGAACGATGATGTCTCAGCTGCTAGTCTGCTGCCTTAGAGTGTGAAAGGAGGGCCTGGGAAAGGAAGGGCTTTGAGCATAAATTAATGTCTGCAGGGATTCACTGTGTCACACAGTTGACTGCTAGCCCCTTATGGCTCCTCCTGCAACTTCTCTGGATGTATATGTGCAAGGAAGCTGACAGGGGGGGCAAAAGGGTCAGTTGTCCAAGGCCCGGAGAAAGTGGGGGAATTGGGTCCTAATTACTTATTGTTTGGGGGGGGGGCTTTCAAATCACCCTGTCCCGGGTCCGCTAAAAGCTGTCAACGACCCTGTATATGTGCATGGGGAGTGTCACAACGCCTGAGCTGAGCTGAAGGGCCAATTTCACAATACTCTTGGACTCTAAGGATAATGTGTCAATGTTTGCATGATTTAAAAATCACTCAAAACAAAGCTGCATATGAAGAAATCAGCATCAATAACTAGTGCCATGTTGATCTCTTCTCTACCTCAACTCACAAAATACAATTGTGCACAATTGCCTTTTTATTTTTTTCTGTAGTTTTATTTTCCCTCCCTGACTATTACCTGTGTTGGTCTATATGTGTCTTGAAATGTCCAAGTGGGCATTATGTGTATTTATGGAAGCTACTCGACACCTTAATTTACCCCCTGGGATAAGTAAAGTTACCCTCCTCTCCTTTCCACTCCTCTCCTCTCCTCTCCTCTCCTCTCCTCTCCTCTCCTATCCTATCCTCTCCTCTCCTCTCCTCTCCTCTCCTCTCCTCTCCTCTCCTCTCCTCTCCTCTCCTCTACTCTACTCTACTCTACTCTACTCTACTCTACTCTACTCTACTCTACTCTACTCTACTCTACTCTCCTCTCCTCTCCTCTCCTCTCCTCTCCTCTATACAACACTTGTGCATGTTATGTGCAGGTCTAAGAGGGCACCCATCAGGTCACCTTGACATCCGCTGTGACACAACAGCCGCTGGTGGACTGCAGTCATTGCATCCAATCAACTCACCCTCCCTCATTGGTGTATTACATTTCACATTCAGCTAGCGGGGTCTTTTGTCAGACGCAGGAGACCGCCTGGCATGAGGTAAACCATGTGCTTGTGTAGAGTGGGTGCTGTGCAGCAGACATATGAGAGAGAGAAAGAGAGAGAGCGAGAGAGAGAGGGAGAGAGAGAGAGAGAGAGAGAGAGAGAGAGAGAGAGAGAGAGAGAGAGAGAGAGAGAGAGAGAGAGAGAGAGTCAGACAGCGAGAGAGAGAGAGAGAGAGAGAGAGAGAGAGAGAGAGAGAGAGAGAGAGAGAGAGAGAGAGAGAGAGAGAGAGAGAGAGAGAAAGAGAGCTATTCTGTGTGTAATACATGCAGGGATGTGATTACTATTATTTCTGATCAGGCCTGTTATTGTGCTTCTTCACGTCTTGCCGGCTCGTCGTAGCACAAATGATTATTTTCGGCATCGGAATTATGGCATAGCAGTAGCTACACACGTTGACGGCATGGAGAGTATAGAGAGTGTCTATACCTACAATGAGCTGTCAAAATAAAGATTCAGACCCTCATCTCTCTCTCTTCTCTGTCTTTCATTTTCTGTCTGTCTGTCTGTCTGTCTGTCTGTCTGTCTGTCTGTCTGTCTGTCTGTCTGTCTGTCTGTCTGTCTGTCTGTCTGTCTGTCTGTCTGTCTGTCTGTCTGTCTGTCTGTCTGTCTCTCTCTCTCTCTCTCTCTCTCTCTCTCTCTCTCTCTCTCTCTCTCTCTCTCTCTCTCTCTCTCTCTCTCTCTCTCTCTCTCTCTCTCTCTCTCTCTCTGACTCCATAATTGTGAACCCTGCTGCTGATTACAGTGTTAGGGGACCAGACCGCATGGGGAGGCTCTTCTCTCAGTCCCTTGGCAATAGCGAATGAGACAATGGGAAGATTTGCTGACCGGGTGTGGCAGACTGTGCCAAGAAGCAGACACTTCACAAATGCTATTCCACTCGCTCCCTCCGTGAATTACATTTTGCGCATTTTTTTTGTCCTCCCTTTACCCCGTTTCGCTGACAGACTTCATTAAAAGTGTATTTGTCTCCCAAGGGAAATATGCAGTGTAGGTACAATATTTGCTATTTGGGTTCATTACACACTTTTTTTGTTTTTTGAATTTAATTTTTTGAAAATCGTTCCTTGTAATGT
>NC_085872.1:8705332-8707832 GCF_034702125.1 Engraulis encrasicolus
CCCCAGCACTTGCCAGATAGGCAGCTGGTTAAAGGTTTGATATGAATATTTCAAGGCTGGCTGTCTGGCCCACAGATGGCCCAACAGGGGGTTCACAAACATCCAATCAGCATGGAGTACACAGGCAAGAACACACAAAGACGTATGCACGCACACACACTTACACAAACACACACGTGCATGCATACACAAACACACACAAGCACGCACGCACACATGCATGCACGCATGCGCACACGCGTACACACACACACACAGACACACACACACACACACACACACACACACACACACACACACACACACACACACACACACACACACACACACACAGACACACACACACACACACACACAAACGATGCAATGTGTCGACACCTGCCATAGCTGTCGGCACCAATGATGTGATGCGGGCGCCGTGGCAACTCTACCACCAGGACTGACAGCCACTCTGATGGACTGACAGATGGGTTGATGGACAGTCGACGTGGGGGAGGGGTGTTGGGGTGATACGTGTTGGGGCGTTGCTCACAGTAGGGGTGTTTACATTTGTGTGTGTGCCGTGTGTATGTTGGGGTGGGGCCAGGGTAGGGTTGATTGGTAGGGGTTGGCGTGTGTATGCATGTGTGTGCTTGATGTGTCAGAGTGTGTGTGTGTGTGTGTGTGTGTGTGTGTGTGTGTGTGTGTGTGTGTGTGTGTGTGTGTGTGTGTGTGTGTGTGTGTGTGTGTGTGTGTGTGTGTGTGTGCGTGTGTGCGTGTGTGCGCGAGTGCGTGTGCGCGAGTGCGTGCGTGCGTGCGTGCGTGCGTGCGTGCGTGCTTGCGTGTGCATGTGTTTGTGTGTGTGGGTGTATGAAAGGTTTGGTCCATTAGCTCATCTCTCTCAGAACAGCAGATACCTGCTAAAACAGTGTATGCTTGTCCTTTGCTGATCTCAAAGTGTAATGTCAATTCCTCTGAGATTTGATACACATTTCGCCTTGGAAGGGGTGGAGGTGTATGTATTACATGGCCTGTCTATGTTATAGTGTGAACATGCTTTACATTTCACAATTACAACACTTCATTCATCTTTTATATCTATCGACATGAATGAAATGTAATAGCAGTGTAATTGCATCAGCCATCATAGCAGCGTGTACTCCGTTAATTCATGCATTAGCTAAATCAATCAATAAAGTAAATCAAGCAGAGCAGCTAATGCATAAAACAGAATATTCAGGAAAATTGTTAAATATAAGGAATTACCTAAACATGTCTGCAATAAAACATGTGCCGAACACACTTAAAGTGAAAAGTGAAAGCCCATTGGGAAACTCCAACTCCCATTGTCATTGTGACACAGCACTCCACAGCACACAAGTGAACACTGCACACTGCACACAACGAAATTGCATTTATGCCTCACCCGTGCAAGGGGGCAGCCCTCAGTGGCGCCCCATGGGGAGCAGTGCGGTGGGACGGTACCATGCTCAGGGTACCTCAGTCATGGAGGAGGATGGGGGAGAGCACTGGTTGATTACTCCCCCCACCAACCTGGCGGGTCGGGAGTCGAACCGGCAACCTCTGGGATGCAAGTCTGACGCCCTAACCGCTCACCCATGACTGCCCATGGATGCACACTAACGTTTTATTTTAGGAATCAAGAATGAGACATGTGGAAAAACTCTATATTATTCTAACAACTGTAGGTTATAATTGATCAGCGTCAACTGGAGATTCATTTGCTTCTCTGGCAGCTGTGAAGCCAAACTCAAGTCAGAGTTACAGCCCCTTTCCATCTGTTTATTTAAACCCATAAAAAGTTCACTCTCTCTCACAGAGAGAGAGAGAGAGAGAGAGAGAGAGAGAGAGAGAGAGAGAGAGAGAGAGAGAGAGAGAGAGAGAGAGAGAACAACACACACACACACACACACACACACACACACACACACACACACACACACACACACACACACACACACACACACACACACACACACACACACACACACACACATAATCAGTGGGCAGTTGAATGACTAAGTGAGGGAGCACTCTTAAAATGTTTCAAATGGGATATAACCACAAATAGGCCAATAGGTACTGTATGTACATGTACTAATGCACTTCACACACAGAAGCAGTTCAATGTGCGAATAGGTTTAGCCAAAAGAAAATCAGCACCATCTTAGCATGTATCCAGGGCTAATGGCACTCTGATTAACATTTCGCAGTAGCCTCCATTGCACTGTTGAATGAGGAGTCTCAAAAAATGCATGAAATAAAAAGAAAATATCAGGAGGTATGGCGTGCATTAAGGGGCAACATAATTTCTTCACCAGACTGGAATGCCATTTCCACTGTTCCCATTAAGAACTATAAAGGAGCAAAAAACGTATGGAGGGTTTCAGCTTCAGTGAGTAGACTATTCATCAGATGCTAGTTATAATTCAGACCATCTGACGATGAGTGAATAGCCAGCACTTTATGCTGCTTTATTTGAAATGGGAATTAATGCATT
>NC_085872.1:8712832-8722832 GCF_034702125.1 Engraulis encrasicolus
TCTTAGAAAAATGCCAGAGAAGACATTTTCAATATCTTGCACAATTTTGTTTCAGAGTGTGCCCAGCAGTGCCATGAATAGACCATAATTCCTTCTACCTTTAATTTGATTTTTTTTTGTATAGCTATAGGTTAGGGGGAGGGATGGTTAGTCATATGTAGTGTTTGCCATCACTGAATCACTGGTCTGTGGTGAGAGGTCTACAGCATCCCCGGAGCATCTCTATCATCTTCTAGTCATGTGTGCATTATGCAGGTCTACTTCAATGGCTGCCTGATGCTTACAATGCAGGCAAGAAAACACACAGAGCTTCTACTGAGCCCCGAATATGCTGTATGTAGTTTCAGTCTGTTGGTTATAGCTCTTTGATTATAGCTGTTTATTATAGCTCATACACTCTTCAAAAAGAGTACACTAACCCAGAGAATAACCATCGTTCAACAAATTGTATTCCTTTACTAAAGAGGTTTTCAGGAAGTGCTGGTTCTTCCGCCTACTCATCACAGTTGTAGACCATGTCAGTAGAAACTCTTTCTATAATCCCTAACCAAGAAAACCACCAACCAGTGACTGCCAAACTAACAGCACCTCATGTCTCACCATGAGATCTCTGAACCTCGCCAGTTTCATTTGTGAAACCAAAATAACTATGACACAGGCCATTACCACAATCACGGAGGACATCTTCATGGCCAATGGTCAAAGGGTATGGTTCTCCTGGACATCTCTGCCTCATTCGACACACTCTCCATTCTTCTCAGTGTTTCTGGCATAACATTCTCCCTGTTCCAGTCCCATCTTCCCACACTGAAAGATGCCGAACTTAACTTTACTAGGGCATCAGCAGTCATGATATGCCCCAAGGATCCATGCTTGGTCCACATTTATTCACCCCTCAAGCTCAAATGATCTGCCAACATGAAGATGACTTCTGCTCTGCAGCAGAAAACATCACACTGATTTCCCTCACACATCACTTGTCAACTTCCTGCTGGAGATAAAAAGACCTGGATTTCTGCCAAGCTTCTCAAACTGGTGAACAGAACCAGGCTCAAGGCAGCGTCCCCTCTAGCTGAGAGAGGTTTGATGGTTACTCTTTCTGGATGTTGATGGTTCTTCAAACATATTCCCTGAAATCTGTAACCTACTGTATAAGGCATCATCACAATCACCAGCCTGTTGTTCTGTACTCGTGGGAAAAAAAAACATATTCTCATAAACATATTAGACAAAAACAAAACTTGAAAACTGCCAACTATCAACTATTTCGGGCCTGTGGCAAATCCCATTCAGGCAGGAGAGTTCTATCTAGTCTCACATCTAGCGGTGTTCTATCTGCTATCTGCCCAAAGAGTTTGACAGCATTCAGGCCTTCATGGACAGGGTCCTATAGGGTCCTTTTCTGGGGAGGTTAAACTAATAACACTCGCTATGCAGGTTGGTAAATCCATCTTGGAGGATATTTCCTCTGTCTTGTAACTGCATATTTGGTTATTTAGACTAGCTGAGGATATGATGATTATTTAGCATTCCACACTTACCAGAAACTCTTGTCCTAATATATACAGCACCTCTCACCCCCTCAAATCTTCTGTTTCAATCCTATCACACATAGGCATTCTCTACCTGGACCCTGCTATTGGTGAAAGCAAGCACTCCAGTCCAGACACACGTTTAAAAGGATTTGGAGAGACCTCCTGTGTGCACGCCTAAGTGGACCCATTATCTCATTAAATGGTCATGAATAGAAATGGTGAGAAAATAATGGCCATTACAGCCAAACAAGCAAGGCATGACTTCATGTGTAGTTTGATGAGCTGTTTGGAGGCGAGACAGACTGACATTGATCGCTTCATGTTGATGGCCAGGGAAAGAACCTGGGAGTGCACCTGGAGCCTGTAATGGTTCTTTGCTTCATTGTTTTCTTAGCGCCTGTGTGTGTGTGTGTGAGAGAGAGAGAGAGAGAGAGAGAGAGAGAGAGAGAGAGAGAGAGAGAGAGAGAGATTTTTGAGATTTTAAAAAGTTCTTTATTCACAATAAGGTTGTTTTACAATCACCCCATGGCAGATAGCCAGGGTCAAGCAATACATATAATCAGCAAATAGATTAATCTACAGGAAATAGCTGAAGTGCAGTTCCTCATTCAGTACAGAGCACAAAGCATTTTTGTAACACCACCTTGCTTCAAATGTTTCCAAATCATTCATGAGTTTAAAAAAACGAAAATCAACAAGGACCCTTGACTTAACCAGTGAAGGAAATACATCTGAAAGCTCAGTTCCAGGTATTTCCTCCACTCTGTTCCTCCTGGTAACATAAATTGCCATCTTGGCTTCACCCAGAATGAAATTGATCAGTCGGCATACATTTTGTTTACGCTTTACATACCTAAACCCAAGAATAAAGGTCTCTGCAGAGAATTCTTCATTGCAATGATCGAAAAACTGCTCCAAGCTAGCAAACAGTGGTCGCAATCGTGTACATTGTAAAAAAGCATGAAATACTGACTCCCTCTGGTAACAGAAGGGACACTCCTGGCCAACAGTTGGATTTAAAACAGAGACAAAAGTATTCACAGCAATAGCCCCATGAAGAATTCTCCACTGCAAATCACCCAGTTTCTTAGGTAATGGTGGTTTATAAAGTGCTCTCCACTCAGGCTTTACATTGACACTTAACTTTAGAACATTGCGCCAGGGTGTGTCAACTCTACTTGCAAGACATTTTTTGTTTAAAACCTTAACACACGCATTGTACAACTGTTTCCCCGACGCACCACTCAAAGTAAGGCCAGGTAGGTTAGACTTAGAGCATGACCCACTACTCTCGTCAAGTATGGGCGAAAGACTTAAGTCAGGAAACTCATCAAATTCATCTGGATGTGCCACTCCTGCACTGTAGTCCTTGAGTAGCTTTGACTCTTCTGCAGTGCAGCTAGTGTGCAACTTATCCAGTAGCTTTGAGGCCACACGCGTGCATCTCAGTCCCATAGAGTCCGCAAAGCTCCTCACATCTTTGAACTCAGCTCCTGCCCGGATAACTACATCCTTCAAAGTCACAATCTTGGAATCGAGGAGCCTCCTCTGAAAAGTGGGAAAGTCCGATAAGGATACGTCCATCCTCGCACCCCCCACCACCGGCTGTTGTAGCAGCCAGTGTAAGGAGTTGGTTTGCTTCTGCCCTTGTATGTGGAACAAGCCCCATATTTTTAGAGTGGTACGATAAAATGGAGGCATTTTAGAACAGTCAACCCTCTGCGGCACAGTTAAAAACAGTGACTTATCTAGCCCCAACCCTGCACAAGTTCTTAAAACAGTACAGCTGAGAAGTTTCCAAGCCACAACAGTAGGCCCAGTCAGGAGCTTTTTCACAAATTGCAATCTGAAAGCTGCAGTCCTACTATGAAAATTAATGAGACCATGCCCACCCTCATCTTTTGGTAGAAACAAAATAGGTTGTGGTACCCAGTGGTAGTTATCCCAAAAGAAATTTACAACTACAGATTGCAATTTGTTTAAGAGATCAGGTGGAGGGTCCACACAGGCCAGACGGTGCCACAAGGATGATGCCACCAAGTTATTTATGATGAGGACCCGTCCCCTGTAAGACATCTTTGGCAATAACCATTTCCATTTCTCCAGACGCCCATTCACACTTTCAGCCATCCCCTCCCAGTTTTTCTGCATAACAATGTCATTCCCCAAGAAGACACCCAAATATTTAAAACCATCTTTTTTCCAACATAACCCATCTGGGAGTGTTGGAGCCCCATCTGCCCATTGACCCAGCAATAGAGCCTCACTTTTGGCCCAATTAACTCTGGCCGAGGAAACAGTATTAAAATCCTTGAGAATTTTAATGGTCACCTCTATGTCCCTGTCCCCTCTAACCATCAAAACCAAGTCATCAGCGTAGGCAGACAGCCGTATGGGGTTAATGAACTCAGGTAAAACCACACCACTCAATGCCCCCCTTAGCTTATTTAAAAGAGGCTCTATTGCTAAGGAATACAGCATACCAGACAGTGAGCAACCCTGGCGTATCCCCCTACCAACCTTGAAGGGAGCACTTAAACCACCATTAATTTTCAGTATACTCTCCACATCATTGTACAGAACCCTGATCATGTTTACAAAGCTTTCGCTGAATCCAAAAGCAAGTAACGTGTCCCATAGGTACTTAAACTCCACGAGATCAAAGGCCTTAGTCTGATCTAAAGACACCAACCCCAGGTCGATCCCCAAATGTTTAGAAACATGTATCATGTCACGGATTAATGATACATTGTCAAATATTGATCTACCGGGAACGCAGTAACTTTGGTCCGGATGGATAACCTGGTCCATTACTTTGGACAGTCTACTGGCCAAAACTTTAGACAATAATTTAAAATCACTACACAGGAGTGACACAGGCCTCCAGCAGCGGATATCGGTGAGGTCACCTTTTTTAGGGAGAAGTGTGAGGACCGCCCGGCGACAGCTCACTGGTAAGCGCCCCCTAGTGACACTATCACTGAGCACAGCAAGCAGATCCTCTCCTATCTCCGACCAGAAGCACTTATAAAAGTCAACTGGGATGCCATCCAGGCCAGGAGCCTTTTCGCATTCCATCCCCTGAAGAGCTTTCTCAAGCTCCCCAAGTGTCAGGACGGCATCAAGCTCGGGAATGGACTCGACTGCAACCTGAGGCAAATTACTCAGAAAAAGGCCATCAGACCCCCCATCCTTGAGTTCACTCCTGTATAGATCTTGGTAGAATTGTGTAGCTCTTTTGCGAATTTCAACATCATCTGTCAATAGAGCTCCAGATTGAGATTTTAATGCATGAATAAATCTTTTCTGGCCATTTTTCTTTTCTAGACTAAAAAAGTATTTAGACGGGACATCCATCTGCTCTACACCCGAAAACCTTGAACGGACCAAAGCACCCTTGGCACTAATTCCCAGCAGCTCAGTTAACGCATTCTTCTTTTTAGCCAGATCATTAATTTCATCTTCATTCCCAGTAGAGAAAGCCAGCATCTGAATTTCTTTTAGTTCCTTCTCCAAAATATCTATAGACTGGGCTCTGTCTCTTGTGATGTTTTGAGTGTACTGTTTACAAAGTTGCTGAATTTGTATTTTACCAACATCCCACCATTGTTGTAATGAGACAAAAGAACTCTTGCTTCCCTTAAAATCTGCCCAAAAAGTTTTAAAAACCTCCTTGAAATGTTTGTCATGGACAAGGGATGAATTAAAGTGCCAATAAGCACTTTTAGGCTTGACATCTTTCAAAGTGACACTACAATACAATAGCCAATGGTCAGAAAACCCCACAGGAACAATTACACAATTTCTAAAAATATTCAAATGATGTTTGTAACAATAAAATCTATCAAGCCTAGCCATGGAAATCATGTTGCTATGAGTATGTGTCCAGGTATACTGGCTTTGTTCTCTGTGAATGGTTCGCCATACATCACTTAAATCATGTGTGTGAATGCATTGAATAAGTGTTCTACGTGACAGCATGTGTGGTTCTGAATGGTTTCTGTCAATATCACTTTCTGTACAGTTGTAGTCGCCACCAACAAAAAGATATTCATCACTGCTACACCCAGCTATCAGGGTGGATAACTGACTCAGAAACTCCACCCTCTCTGACGCGTTAGTAGGAGCATATACACAAATTATATTTAACACATGATTTTCAAAAAGTGCTCTAACTTTAAGTAGTCTTCCTGGAATTACTTCCAACAACTCATAGGAAATTGGCATAAAATTATTTGCAAATAATATAGCAACACCACCGCTAACAGAAGTATTATGACTTAGCAGAGAGAGCCCGGCCCATTCTAAACCCCATTCTGCAGCGTTAACCAAGTCACTATGCGTCTCTTGCAGGAGAGCGACGTCGAGGCGCTTCACCTTTAACAGTTCATAAAGCTCTGCTCTTTTAAGTGGGTCTCTTGCCCCGTTCACATTCAAGGAAGCAATGCGAACCTCACCCATGAAGAGCAAAATTAAAAGGAAAAGAAACATAAACATAATGTTTTCAAATAGGCTCGTTTCCATCTTCATCAGTGCCATACAGCTGATTATGCACCTTTGTAATAATCTTGCGTAACCGGTGATATTCTCGTCTGTTAACCAGACCATCTGCTATGAACAATTTTGCTTTGGTCAAAAACTGCTCAACATCCGGAAAATACTGTTCAATTTGGACGTTTTTAGCATGCTTAGTTCGGGCTAGGAAGTTTTTCACGTCTTCTACAGTGTACACTTGGGAAGCAAAACCACTCGTGGGAATACTACAGTTAATGCTGCAGTCCGAGTCAAATTCGCTTTCTGTTTCCGTTTCAACTTCCCTGGCTGCACTTCTTAAGTTTGCAGATTTACTGGTCACCTTGGCCGTTTTATTTTTTATTTCATTTAGAGGTGGGCTCCGCCTCCTCTTCTGTCTATTTTTAGGCACTTTAAAAATTGGGGATACTTCCTCTGCTTCCATTTGAGAACCTTCGTCCTCAGCATCATTGTCATCCGACTTATCCCCCTCATCCTCAGCCACGCAATCAGCTGGTGCAACTGTGCTTTGTGCTGGCTCCGTCGGAGCACTGCCCTCCTCAACCAAACCCGCGGGTGAGCTTTGAGGAGGGGAGGCCTCCGGCGGTGGCACCGTACCTTCCCCATTTTCATGACCCCTCTCCGTGTTAGTATTAGCGGCAGTAGAAGCATTCGAGGCAGTAGAATTCCCCTCTGCCTCCTCAGAAGGGGCACCCTCCCTCCCCACACCCCCGGTAGTGGAATCATCTCTTCTTTCAGGACATAACCTCACTAAATGACCATTTTGACCGCATCCAAAACACTTCATCACGCTAGACGAGACATAAATAGGATAGACGAATCCATCCACAGTCACATTCAGCGTCAAGTCAAGATCCTCACGACTATTGTTTAACGTCATATAGACAAAACGTCTGAAGGACACGACATGTTTCAATTGTGCGGAGTTAGTGGAAATTGCGATCTTCCTAATGGGCGAAATTAACTTTCCATAACGGGACAGAGTTTTTGTGAGAAACTCATCTTTGACAAAGGGGGGCACATTAGATATGATCACTTTTTTTGATGGTGTCGATAAGGGGAAAACAGAGGTGAATATGTCATTGATAACCACACCCTTCTCCACAATGGAGTTTGCGAGCTCCACAGTTTCCAAAAACAAAACTACCGCACTGTTCATCCGAGCGGCAGAGAGTATTTTATCGTGACCAACCACCTCTCCCACTGCTAAACTGCAATCATGAACACTTGCGCTGGAGTTAATCTTGACCCCATGGCGCCGAGTCAGAGATTCAAACACTTCTCTACCTGAGGCCGCCATCCTGCCTGTACGGCAGGGCGCCCCGGTACGAGAAATCACTCCACAAAACCGCGAAACCCACGAACCACTAAACAACACCACTCAACGCGTAAGTAAAGTAGTAAACATGGCAAAGAAAGAAAAGATAGAAAAGATAGAAAAGGCTGGCACAGCGGCCGCTCTCAGCACTCGCTCTCACACACACTCACAAGCTCCACCCACACCGCGCAGACGCAGAGAGAGAGAGAGAGAGAGAGAGAGAGAGAGAGAGAGAGAGGGAGAGAGAGAGAGAGAGAGAGAGAGAGTGTGTGTGTGTGTGTGTGTGTGTGTGTGTGTGTGTGTGTGTGTGTGTGTGTGTGTGTGTGTGCGCGCGCGTGCATGTGTGTGTGTGTGTGTGTGTGTGTGTGTGTGTGTGTGTGTGTGTGTGTGTGTGTGTGTGTGCAGTCTTCCCATCCATCACTCACACACATTGACTCAGTAACACAAACTCTGTCTCCTTTCCATCATGTTCACTACTAACTAATGCAGACTCACTTGCACTGTCTGCCTCTCTCAGTTACACAGTCTCACGTATTCTCTCTTTCCCTATCCATTACTAGCACAGTCTACTTAGCCCGTCTCTCTTTCTGCCTCTGTCAAACTTCATTACTAATATGGGCTCCGACTTCTCCATTCTTATTAACCCGTTAAGACATGGCGTTATAAATTTGCTGTTACCAGAATGACAATGACCAAGTTGTAGTGCATTAGGCCCTGTGTTATGTCATAGTACTGGTAGCTACATTTTCAATGACAATTACAGCGTGCCACTGGAGGTACAGCATGCATTGAGGGGTTTTAAGGGTCTGATTTCCCTTTCTCACTCTATCATATAGCCCTGTGTCTCTTCCACCACCCTCCCCAGATCTGGTGTGCATAAATAAATATGGCTCGTCCTCGTCCTTGCATTCATATTTTCATATGTATACTCTTGGATTGATTTCTCCCTCCCGTTTGAAGCAATTTCATACAAATGGGATCACTCGTTGCTGAAAACTATTTCATAACAACATTGTTATGATGTTACAGAGAGCCTGAAGCGATATATTAATACATAATCATTACCATGTTGATGAGAATAAGGTTATTAAGAGGGCCTGCATGAAAGGGTTGGTGGGGTGAGTAATAAACCAGTGCTCTCCCCATCTTCCTCCATGACTGGGGTACCCTGAGCATGGTACCATCCCGCTGCCACACTGCTCCCTTGTGGTGCCGTTTGAGGCTGCCCCCTTGGACGGACGGGTGAGGCATAAATGCAATTTTGTTATGTGCAGTGAGCACGGTGTGCTGTGGCGTGCTGTGTCACAATGACTATGGGGCAAAGATATGCGAGTTTCCACTTACCCCTGATCCAGGATATGCTGTCCATCCCAGCTCTGCTGTCGCTGTCCGAGTGTCCATCACCGTTTCTGCATAGACAGAGAGGAAAGGAAACAAAAAGAAGGAGCAATGTTAGAAGAATTCTCAACTCAAAATCAACATATTACTTACCATTATTTTTTTTAAGCATGATCGCTTCTTCACTTCTGTGTATTCGCTGCACCGTTCATTCATTCAGAGTGGCAGTTCAGAGTAGCCATGTGATGGGATGTAATCTAGACCAGACAAAGAAAACTGAAAACAGCTCCTTATTCACCTCCGACCTACCCCCACCTCATATGAGGAAAAGATGCTGTTTGAGATTACCAGACACAATCTATATGGCCGCTTAAGGAAGGGCAGAGGCACAGGCCTGTCCTTATCACCGTCTGCATCACCTAACAGTATCTGTTACAACACAGCCGCCCCCCTCAAAAGGCTCTGTGCCTCCTTGTGTAAACAGATGGGGAGAGCACATCACATACCAGAGAAAGAGAGAGACTGCTAGATGGCCAAGCCTTTCAGGAAGTATTTACAATGTCGATACTTGTAATCCAATTATGGTATCCGTTACAGTAAACCGACCCTTATTTGTGGATGTAAGAATGCTAATAAAAACCCTTTTGTTTGTTTTCTCAGTTTGTTTGTTTGTTTGTTTGTTTATTTGTTTGTTTGTATGTCTACCACAGCTGAAGTATATCAAGCATGAACATGTGTGAGTGATGGGTTGCAGCTATTGGAGTTCAGAGGATACTGGTATGACATGCAGCAGAGGACAGTGTGGAGGCATGTCGAACTGAAGTAAGATATCTATCCCTCCCTCCCTCCCTCTCCCCTCACTCTATCCCCCTCCATTTCTCTCTCTTCATCCCTCTTCCTCCCTGAATCTCTCTATTCATTCCTCTCTCACACTGTATTCCCCACTGTATCTACAGTACATCTCTCTTCTTCCCTTTATTCCTCTCCTTTGTCCCTCTCCATCTCTCGCTCTCTCTTTATCTCTCTCTACCTACTCCTCCTGCCCCCTTGCTCTCTCTCTCTCTCTCTCTCTCTCTCTCTCTCTCTCTCTCTCTCTCTCTCGCGCTCACACCGTACTCTCCAGGGGGAAACTCAAGTTTCCTTCATGTGCTGACACTGCCAAACAAATGCACTCTAAACACAAACACATACAGTATGGAGGCACGCAAGTACACACACACACACACACACACACACACACACACACACACACACACACACACACACACACACACAC
>NC_085872.1:8730332-8737832 GCF_034702125.1 Engraulis encrasicolus
TTATTTGTATGTAAGTACAGTGCATGGATGACGTGTTTACGTGTGTGTAAGTACAGTGTACAGTATGACGTGTTTATGTGTGTATAAGTCCAGTGTATGTATGACCTGTTTGCGTGCGTGTTCGTGCAGTGTGTCCGTGCAGCCACCACTCACCACTGACCCCTATGCCTTCTCCCCACACACTGGCGCAGCAGGTGGCCCCAAGCCCCTGTATATCCGGCACAGCATGGTGGATGGGCCTTACGTAATGGAATGCTTTTAAATACATTTAGAGCAGAGGCCTCAGCACCCCCATCTTCTTCCACCACCACCACTTGGAAGACGCCACTACTCAAACATGCACAGCAACATTAAATACACTGAGATGGGGGCTGAGGGCCTTAACAGGAACTATAACAGGAACAGCTCCGTTCTGAGTCAGATTGGTGGTGAGTGAGGGCTGAAGACGTATACATAGAGGCAAACAGACAGACGGAGACGAGGGGCAGATAGAGAGATAAAATAAAGAGGAAAAGGCGGAAGTAGCCCGCGCCACACCTACTGTAAGTAAAGAGAAATGGAGGGACTGATGGAAGGAGAAATGCCAGCTGGAAAGCAAGAGGGATGGGAGAGTGATGGTGAGAGAGAGAAGAAGAGAGAGAGATAGATAGAGAGAGAGAGAGAGAGAGAGAGAGAGAGAGAGAGAGAGAGAGAGAGAGAGAGAGAGAGAGAGAGAGAGTGACTGTGTGTGAGAGAGAAAGAGTTAGGATTTATATGGTGGTGAAGCAGTTCCACTCATGGTGATAAGGCCTGAGAGAGTGGTACCGACTGCAGCACATCGATGGAGCCCTGGAGACAAATGGCAGGCGGAGAGAGTCCACAGGTCTGGGACTCTTAAAGACGGCCTGATGTATGTGTGTGTGTGTGTGTGTGTGTGTGTGTGTGTGTGTGTGTGTGTGTGTGTGTGTGTGTGTGTGTGTGTGTGTGTGTGTGTGTGTGTGTGTGTGTGTGTGTGTGTGTGTGTGTGTGTGTGTGTGTGTGTGTGTGTGTGTGTGTGTGTGTGTGTGTGTGTGTGTAGGGGGGGGGTACAGAGGGTGATGGATATGAGGGATGTTTTGCCTCAATGTAGAACACCTAATTTTTGCTGTGCTGTGCTGTGCTGTGCTGTGCTGTGCTGTGCTGTGCTGTGCTGTGCTGTGCTGTGCTGTGCTGTGCTGTGCTGTGCCGTGCCGTGCTGTGCTGTGCTGTGCCGTGCTGTGCTGTGCTGTGCTGTGCTGCATTGCGTTAATGGCGTTGCATGGCGCTAGGGTGCGTTGTGTTGTGTTGTGCATGACAGCAACAAATTCTAGTGTCTGAATGCCCTAAGGTGCCCTTGCTTGCTACTGACTGAGAACACACTGAGCATAGTTCCTCATGTCAACTGCACCATGACTTTTAGAGGTGCAATGTGTGTGTTTTTGTAAATTGTTCCAACACAAACATTTGCTTTACGTACGACACACAGAAACTTTCACGGTGAACAACAACAAAATCTGATTAATAATCAGTAGTTAAACCTGTTCCTTATCAGTCCAACAGGAATGCATAATTACCGCACACAGCGGAAGTGTTTCGCTTTAGAATTTGCTAAGCCGTTTTCCCTTCAGAGTTACCTTCATCAAAATGTGCTTATCACATCACGGCAGAGAACCGCATACAAATACATATCTGACATGAACATGTACACACACACACACACACACACACACACACACACACACACACACACACACACACACACACACACACACACACACACACACACACACACACGCACACACGCACACACGCACACACTATCTTCTGATATGAGTGTGGAAAGCCGGTTACTGTGGCTGAGGTGGCTAGAGAAGTAGGAAAGAGTGACTACTACAGAAGGCAATGGGGTTCGGCAGCTCCGCAGAGGTTCATATCGCTCGGCAGCAGAAGCAACATTACACACACAGCTGCACACATACACTATACAGTTACACGGAGGCCAACAACCACAGAGGAAAATACAGAGAGGCAGACACAAAGCCACACACGGGCACAAAAAATATGTTTTTCGGGCCTACTAAATACACGCACACAGACACACACGCACAAAATCGTGTGCTCCTCTGTCTAGCTCACACGCACATACGCGCGCGCACACACACACACACACACACACACACACACACACACACACACACACACACACACACACACACACACACACACACACACACACACACACACACACACACACACACACACACACACACACACACACACACACACACACACACACACACACATTGTTCAGAGCCCTGAACCTGAGAAGGGGTGTCTCTCTCTCTGTGTCAGCTGAGTCAGCGTGTAGCCCACAGGCAGGTCAGTGTAGGACTCTCAGGCTTTCAGGACGCTCCACCACAGTCTGGTCCACAGACACCGCCTTGTACTTTTCATGTCCATTCAAACCTCTATGATACCACAGTACCACAGTGCTATGCGCTCAGGCCTCAACACCTGTGAGTGAGTCAAACAACTCCAAACACTCCACCTCTGACTGTCAGTCTATTTCCCTCATTCTTCCACTCTCAAGCTATTTCTATTTCTTTCCCTTTCTCTCTGTCTCTCTCCCTGTCTCCCTTGCTTTGTCTCTGTTTCTGTCTCTCCTTGCTTTGTCTCTGTCTCTGTCTCTGTCTCTGTCTCTGTCTCTCTCTCTCTCTCTCTCTCTCTCTCTCTCTCTCTCTCTCTCTCTCTCTCTCTGTCTCTCTATCTCTCTCTCTCTCTCTCTCTCTCTCTCTCTCTCTCTCTCTCTCTCTCTCTCTCTCTCTCTCTCTCTCTCTCTCTCTCTCTCTCTCTCTCTCTCTCTCTCTCTCTCTCCCCTCTTCTTCTCTGTCTGCTGTTGTGGTGCGTGATTTTGCCCTGGTTTGCCCCAATGGCAGCAGGGTCGACTGCCTGACTAACTAATGAAAATGTGTGAGAGGGGAGACAGCAGGGGGCCTGTGAGGAGACAGGAACACCTTGCCTCGACACAGCTCTTGACCACAATCTGCTGATGGCAGCACTGGTGCGACACGCGTTTAATCAAATCCCAGTGGTCAATCACCAATCGCCACGGAGAACAGGTGTGACTGGTCAAACGCATCTCTTCACGCCCCCCTACGCCCCAAGAGAGTTCCCCTCTCTGACACACAGAGTCTCCTTCTCTCTGTCTCTGTCTTTCTCTCTGAATTTCCTCTCTCTCTCTCTCTCTCTCTCCAGCCATGATTTCATCTCTCTTTCATTTTACCCTGCCCCCACTCTCCCACATGTTTTGGTCCAAGGGAGAAATGGCACGTCATTTACATTCATTAACATTGCATTAGGCGAGATCTTTAGGAGAGCATCGCTGCAGGACAGTGCCATCTTTAATTTATCGTCACTCTGCCCACTTCTCCTTCACGCACACATGCTGCACATTGACATACATTCACACATAGTCACATACAAACACATAGGTATATACATTCACACTCAATACAAACACATAGGTATAAACATTCACACTCAATACAAACACATAGGTATATACATTCACACTCAATACAAACACATAGGTATATACATTCACACTCAATACAAACACATAGGTATATATACATTCACACTCCATCCCTTCGCTCTTACTGCAACATCAAGAGGGTCCTTTTACAATTACGTTATCAGTAAATTTAAAGGGATAAAGGTCTCTAGCTCCAATTCAAAGGCCTAACAGGGATGTGGCCCTGTGGTGAAGAGAGCAATGGTTGAAGGGATGCTGCAATACTAAGGAGATATGTGGGACTGAGGCTATGTGTAATCGAGGTTGTTAAAGCCACAATAATTAAGAAGATTTCTTTGTAAAGGTTATTAAGATAGTGTTGATTTCATCAGCAATTGTTTCATTGTATCATGTCATAATTATCTTTCATCACCTAGTTCCTACATTGCATTACACGAAACAAAAGAGGCGGCATGATGGAAATGAACAGATATTAAGTGTGTGTATGTGTGTGTGCGTGACTGCGTGCATGTCTGTGCGTGTGTATCTGTGTGTGTCTGCCTGCGTGTGTGTGTGCCTGTGTATGGTTGTGTTCACACACATTCCCTCTTGTAAACACCAGCAGGGGCTCAGCCTCATAGATTACCACCATTTAAATAAAGGGTGTAACGTTCTTTTTTTACACCCTCCTCACTATCTATATATATGTATATATACAGTATATATATATATATTTCGCACATCTTACAAGATGCATCCACCGCCTTTCAATTACCCTTCAATCTCCTTAAGCTGGCCGAGCGTGTGATGGAAAACTAATCATAAAGCCCGTAAATTTACCAGAGCGACAGCCTGTGAGGATGCCATGAGTTATGCATCCAATAACCGCCCGGCAGCCACGTGCCTATCTCCCTGTCCGCTTCCATTACGCCGGCTGCACGCTGACGCAATGCCCACGGCGAAGTACGGAGAATGCCGGGCAGGCAGGCGGCCGGGCAGGCGGCCTGCATGGTGCTATATTTATATAGCATTCGCGCAACTTTCATTATCGGAGCTGCGAACGCGGCGCTGACGTACACGTTGCGTTCAATTACTGTTGGGGAGCAAGTGAGAAAGGGGCCTGGAGGAGGAGAAGGAGAGCTCCTCCACTGGCCTTGAAACCCACTGTCTGCATAAGATGCCAGTGGTACTGCATCGGATGCCAAACTGTTACATGTACCTGGAATTTCAGATGGATGGACAGGCATCAATACTGTGGGCCTTGGTTTAACTTGAGCCGTAAACGCCGGTTGTAAGGTAGGCAATTTACTGTAATGCTGAACCTTTGTCACACACTTCTGTCACTCCCCTCTTATCTATCACACATGTACAAAATTGAAGTGATAAGGAGCTGGGGGGGAAAGGGCTTCCTTTGACATCTACAGCAAGTGCAAACATGTTGAAAAGTAAAGTAACCGGAAGGTTTCAATGCCTGAAGGAAAATAAGATGGGGGGGAAATGTGTGATTCTCTTGTGTGTATGTGTGGGATGGGGGATCGGCATGTTTGTGTGAATGTGGGTCTTGTGCATGTGTGTGTGAATGTGGGTTGAGGGGGTGTGAGTGAATTCTCTGTTTCATTAACAGATGATCCTCTAATGGGAGCTCAGAGGGACCAATCAGATGCCAGTTTCACTAGCAGCAAGCCGTCCTCAGCGGACACAAACACGGAGCAGCATGCGTATCCCCCAGCAGATTTACCAACATGAGGGATGACTGCACACACACAGCAGACACACACAAGCACGAGTATGCGCGCGCGCACACACACACACACACACACACACACACACACACACACACACACACACACACACACACACACACACACACACACACACACACACACACACACACACACACACACACACACACACACACACACACACACACACACACACACACATACACACACACACACACACACACACACGAAGGCATGCATGCATACAAGCCGACACACATACGTGCATGCACACACACAAAGCACACACATACTCACACACACACACACACACAGACACAGACACACACACACACACACACACACACACACACAAACACACACACACACACACACACACACACACACACACACACACACACACACACACACACACACACACACACAAACACACAGTACATACATGAGCGTATGTAGCAGAACACACGTTCTCATCCATCAGTGCTCAAAAGAGGGCCCAATGGGAGTGTAAACAAGACAAGTTCAGAGACAAGACTTCAGAGGCGAGACGAGAACTACATGAGTCTACTCATCCACACGCAACTTAAAAAGGCTTCAGAATCCACAAAACCCGTTTTTAGTCTTTTCTTGTCTCATTGTACATTTGAGTTGATTTTTCTTTTTCTTTGTGATCTCCACAATGCACTCTCACTCCAACCCAATTCCCCCAACTGCAATTTTGGATGCGCTAAAAAAAGCATTTCGCGAAACGATTTATCTGTCTGTGTGCATCAAACACTTCCTGAAATATGACAGGCAAGTGGGAGCGTTATGTGCAGAGCATGGCGACATGGCAAGCTAATTGGGAGATGACAAACAAACAGTTCCAGCTCATCTACTCAGGCAATTCAAAACCAAAGTGCCTTGAAGAAGGTGATTAAATAGTAGTAGTTGTCAGGGGGCAGCATATGATAACCTTTATCCATGAGACTTCAGTTCCTGGCCAAAGTATAAAATATCCATAAACCCAGCACTCTCTAAGGCAATAAAATGTCGGGCAAAATGAGAAGCATTAAAAATACATGGGATCTTGGCTTTCTTTCTTCCTATCTTGCTGTATTGGAAGTGTGGTGCCAAACAGGGCTGTGCAGTGCATCCAATCATCTCAGAGTTGATTTGGCGACAGCCAAGCCTTCATGAACGCCCCACTACACACACACACACACACACACGCACACACACACGCACGCACGCACGCGCACACACACACACACACACACACACACACACACACACACACACACACACACACACACACACACACACCACCACCACCACTTCTTCCATGCCCACCCCCTCACCCAACATAAAATCAACAAAATCAATAAAAGGCCCCAGCGTGGATCCCGAGACGAACCCATTGCAAGCGGAGTTCTGACACATATTGTCTTTTGGCAGGCCCTAGCGCGCTAGCCCGCCCTGCATTCGCCTGACTCGTCTAAAAGCAATAATTAAGCCATTATTTAGACGCGGTTATTGGCACTGATGGCAACCTCTCCTCCTCCCAGCACAGAAAACAGTCATTAGACAGAAAAGAAAACGCAACACTGGCGTCTTCTGCGACGCTCCTCACGTCCAGCACAAACAGAAACAGGGCCCATCGTCGAAGGGGGGAGGAATCGTGGGCACGAATTCCACAGAATGAAGCCAAGTGTGCAATCCGCGATATATGTAATATATAGCAATTTTATGAAGCGAGCAATTCTGGACGCCTCCCTTCCCACGTCTCACCATACAACTATGAATTATGGGTGCTAGAGCGTCGTATTAGCCACAGCGTATTGGCCCAGCTGCGCGTTACACAAACAAGCCTCTGAGAGGAAAACATTTCTTGCTTCAATTCACGAGTCAAAACAGGTCAAGCGATGTTGGTTGAGGTGCCTATGTTGTACAGATGCTGTGCTGTCATTGAGAACAGTCATGGGTGTGCGCGTGACTATGTTGAAGCTGTGTACATGTTGATGTTCTTGTTGTCGTTGTTGTCATTATTATTATTGTTAATGTTGTCTTGTGTGTTTTCGTAAAATCAACAAGGCTGCACTTGCACACAGTACAGTGGGGGCATAAGATGCTGCAGCAGAGCTCAGCTCGGCCGAGCAAATTGGTGTCCCTTCTCCTGTGCTGATGCACCTCCGCCTGACAGCAAAATACTCAGGGACAACACACACTCCTCTCTCATCAGATAGCACACAAGCTCTACTAATCATG
>NC_085872.1:8745332-8752832 GCF_034702125.1 Engraulis encrasicolus
TGTGTGTGTGGGTGTGTGTTTTGGAGGAACAGAAAGAAAGAAAGAAAGAAAGAAAGAAAGAAAGAAAGAAAGAAAGAAAGAAAGAAAGAAAGAAAGAAAGAAAGAAAGAAAGAAAGAAAGAAAGAAAGAAAAATAATATCAAAAGGGATCATGTGCCTGGCTGTGTGTTCCCCTCTTTGTGTGTGTACTTACATGTAAACACTACCCGTGTTTACTACAAATGTCTTAAGACTTACTGTATAAAGGATAAAATGATCTAAGCATTTCAAACGAATGGAGAAGTGAACAGCAATTCAATACATACTTAATCCTTAGTGCTATACTGTACATGCTGGGGCTCGCAGGCCATTACCACTCACCCAAGTTCACAACTGGCCCCGCTAAAGTCACTACCACAGCTTATGAGAAAAAGGTTCAGCGCACATGTCCTTCATTTTGTCCCACCGGCACCAATATGCCTGGCCGCTGACGCCGTTACGAGCTCAAAATACACGATCAAGCATCTGCTACCGCTATTAGGGCTTAACCGCGTGTCATTTGTCATCCAGTTTGCCGCTAAAAGCTCATGTAAGAATCGCCCAATATATAAAGAAGTGTACGCGTCATTAGGTTTCAGGAGCGGGGTCAGTTTGCCACACTCAATGCCCTATTCTTTAGTTTAGCAGGCTGCACCCACGAGCTATTTTATTGCTAAAGAAAATGAATGACAGTGGTTGTGAGAGTAAAAGCACAACCTACTGTAAAGTAGTCTGTGCGGAGACTAAAAGGTTTTTAAGCAACCAGGGGCGGTAAAGCGAATTCACAACTCACTGCTCTTTTATACAGTTTGTTTAGTTCTTCGCTTTTGGTTATGCATGCATGCATGTTGTGCGAATAAGTATTTCATCAGCAATAATGAGTTTGCCAATGCTGCCATTGAGGATATAAAAACTGGCCATAAGGGCGCTAATGATTTTGTATAACCAGGGATAATAAAACAATGAAATAACACAATTATGACGGCTGCCTTCACTGCGGGGGTGAGGTTGATTTCACAGTAAGGCCGAGGTTCAGCCCCATTACTGGCCTATTCTGAAGACATAGAAACACAGATGGAGGAGCGAGTTAGATCTTGGTACAGTATATAATGACCAGAAAAAATTAGAGCAGTGCGGGGCTTTTTTTCCCTACATAAAACTGCTAAGTATTTTTACACATACTACAACACCAGTGCCACCTAAGTACAAAAACTGCAGCACAGCCTTGCTTCGTAATCCACTGCCTGGCATTTACTGCGCCCGTAGTGAGTTAAACACGCAGCAGCTATCTTATGCGGAGGTGTGCAGACAGGTAATTAGCTGCACGGTTGTACCAGCACACCCTGTTAGTGCCCCGTGTGTCATACAACCTTTTCTATAGAGAACGGCTCTGGCACTGACTAATGCAAGTCCTGAACTCCTTCCTCCTTCATAAAAAGCCTTTTTATGGTGCCTTGAGTGCTAAAGCAGAACGCCTACATCGTGAGCGCAGTCTCCACGAGACGAGGCTCCACTTGCTCCGCTGCAGAAGAAGCCTGGCACAGCCATCAGGGTCTAGACACATTTTGATTTACTTCTATAACGCTCCATGACATTCTTTTTTATCCTTTTTTTATTGTCGACTGTAGAAACTGCCCACACGTTCATGATCAAATTGCCATGACGACTACTGTCGCTGAATAGCATGAATAAAACTCACACACTCCGCTCACGCACAATGAACTTGCCCACCTTCACACAGTAGTTCAAAAGTACTATTTCCACTCATTACTCCATCCATTCTCACAGCGTTACCTATCACTATGAGTATAACCCTGAGAGACCTCTGCACCAACAGGCCCAATACATCCGTGTCGTACAATTAACAAAGGATGTGTTCTTGCAAGGGGGCAATGGCCATTTTTTTCTCCTCACTTCTGCTTAACCTTCCATTACCAGTACATGGCCTGTGCGTGTGTGTGTGTGTGTGTGTGTGTGTGTGTGTGTGTGTGTGTGTGTGTGTGTGTGTGTGTGTGTGTGTGTGTGTGTGTGTGTGTGTGTGTGTGTGTGTGTGTGTGTGTGTGTGTGTGTGTGTGTGTGTGTGTGTGTGTGTGTGTGTGCATCTATGTGCACGTTTGAGAGTCTGCATATATCCCCAAGTCCCTGTGGAGGAGCTCTGAGCTTAGAATTCTCCCCCACAATTAACTGCAGAAACTGGGGTCATGCAGCCACACACCACACTGGCTGGAGCTCCAGCATTGCAGGGGAATGCAAAGGCACTGATTGGTGCTGTACTGCACTTTGTCATGTTCTACTATGCTCTGAGGTCAACTGTCTTAAGATGTGGTGTGCGCTCTTAAGTTTAGGTTGTCTTGTATTGTTTTGCATTCTGTTACACTGCTTTGCATTGTATTGTAGCGTGGTGCTTTGCAACATCGCATGGCTTTGTGGTATTACATTGCACTGTTTTGGTGACACATTTTTGTCCTTTTTTCACGCCATATTTGTTATCTCGGGAAAAAATGACAAAGGAATTACAGAGGAATTAAACCTATCTACCTGTACTGAGGGAATCTAGAGAAGCAGGCAAGCCAGAAAGAAATATAACTACTACATTCATGTCTCGCTCTCCCATTTCATTGTCTTAAAAATACATGACCTCACCCCTGTACTTTTCACACAAATTGACTTTGACACTTAAGCAGAGAACCTTGTTCAGTGCAGAGTGTACCTGCGTGCCTGTGTGTGTATGTGTGTGTGTGTGTGTGTGTGTGTGTGTGTGTGTGTGTGTGTGTGTGTGTGTGTGTGTGTGTGTGTGTGTGTGTGTGTGTGTGTGTGTGTGTGTGTGTGTGTGTGTGTGTGTGTGTGTGTGTGTGTGTGTGTGTGTGTGTGTGTGTGTGTGTGTGTGTGTGTGTATGTCTTCTCCTGGCTCCATGGGACTGGGTGTTTCTTTCTCTCCACCCTCTATGAGATGAAGATATCCTTCTCACTCTCTCACTCTCAAGTCGTAAATCAGAGATCCCACAGCCAGGCTCGGCTCATTGCTTCACACAGTTATGCACTTATCTCTGCACCACCCCACAGATGAACAGCATGCAAAACCAACAAACAAACAAACTAGCACACAAAAACACAATCATAAATAGCCACATTCTCACATATGCATGAATGCACACATACATATTCACACTGCATACCCAGACCCTGATGCACACAAAATATACAAACTCTAAAACATTGAGGGTCCATTCATATGTGATCATATACTGTGTGTGTGTGTGCATGCATGTGTGTGTGTGTGTGCGTAATGTATGTGCGTATGACTGAATGTTTGTGCATAGGTTTGTGTGAGAAAGAGAAAGCAAGCAAGGTTGAAAGGCACATTCGGAGATATTCAGGGCCAAAGTGAAGTGAGTATAGATGTATAGGCTATTTGACACATGGCACGTGGTATGTGGAGTTGTATGTGTCGCTTTCACACCAGATAAAACGCTGCCGCACCATTTGATCCATCAAACTGGCCGCCTTGAATAATCGTCTCAGGTGTGAAACAATCCCTTTCTACCAAATGTAATTCTTTAATCCCAGTCCCCTTGAGGCTCTCACCACCAAGGACAGGGGCGCTCCACAGGGATGAAATACGACCGTGTGGGGAGGCATTTTTCTTTCTTCCTTCCTTTCTTTCTTTCTTTCTTTCTTTCTTTCTTTCTTTCTTTCTTTCTTTCTTTCTTTCTTTCTTTCTTTCTTTCTTTCTTTCTTTCCTTTTCACTTCCACCTCACCCGAGGAGAACCTGGTAACTGTTTGACGGCTGCTGATTCCAGGCGAGACGCAGCCTCTTCTGCACTGCTTTTAAAGTCACATGGGAGTGTTGCAGAGCAGAGAGGAGCTAGTGGGGAGGTAACGGAGGGAGGGATCAGGGAAGCCGACAGGGGGGGGACAAACAGGTCACTTGTCCTGGGCCCAGGGAGAGAGACGGGCCAGAATGGGGCCTCATTACAATGTACTGGGTGGGGGGCCCATTGCGATGACTTTGTTCTGGGCCCAGCCAAAGCTGTCAGCGGCCCTGGGAGGGATGGGCAGGATATGTCAGTCAAGCTTGACGAGCCACTGAAGTGGGGAACCCCAGTACCCTTGCTAAGTGAACGAGCAAGTGGGCAGGTACAGCTGTGTTGGTGGCCACTCAGACAGATAGACACACTTCACCCATCTCGCCCAGGGGCGTAGCAGCAAAATGTTGGGCCCTATGCAAAAGCAGCCCACACCCAGGCCATATATTTTCATAAATCGGACTATGTGCGGGCCCCCTATAGACGTGTGGCTTTGGTGACTCAGTCACACTTTGCCCCCCTGAACGACAACCCTGCTCTCACTCAGCAGCAGTGAACCACCACAGACAGCTCACCCTGGCTATCCACCACAAGCACAAACTCCGCCTGCCCACTTCCCCTTCTCCCACTCCCACTCCCCAGCAGGGATGCAGCCAGGCAGCCAGGCGATCACGCATGCTGGTGGGCTGTGGCAAAGCTCAAGTCAATATTTTGTTTATTTGTTTCCTTTGCTTGTTTGGTGTCGTGCGTCGTGCGAGTATGTATGGTGGGGTGTGGTGGTGGTGGTGTGTGTGCGTCTGCCCAACTGGAAAGCTCAAACTCCCATTGTCATAAGGCACAAAACTCCACAGCACACAAGTGAACACTGCACACAACAAAATTGCATTTATGCCTCACCCGTGCCATGCTAGTGGTACCTCAGTCATGGAGGAGGATGGGGGTGCACACTGGTTAATTACTTCCCCCACCAACCTGGCGGGTCCTGAGACGAACCAGAAACCTTTGGGCTACAAGTCTGAGGCCCTAACCGCTTACCCATGACTGTCCCTATGTGGGTGGGGAGCGGGGGTATTGTCTGTGCATTTCCTTCAAAGTGCCAACATACTTTCTCTATAATTTCCTAAATAAAGTTAATAGTTTTGCAACACCACCAAAAGCTAAAGACACGAGGAAGAGAACATGTTGAGCCAAGGCAAGCATCGTATACTTCTATGTGTCAAAATCTTTTGTCAAAGTCAAAGTTTAAATGCATCCTGTAATGCTGCAGAGTTCTTAAGCTTAAAACGACACACTTCTGGGTCAAATGCTACTTAAACAGAAATTTTACAAAATGAAAATTGCCCTCCTAAGCACCCAACTCCCAACCCCCTTGATTCTAAGCCAAAGGTTCATTTCCATCTCCTACCCCAAAAAATCCCTGCCAACACCAGTTTCCAAGCCACATGGCTTAGCTTAAGGCAAAAAAATGTTAATCTTGAAAATCCACGTGCAAAAGAATTTGACCGCATTACACACTTCTCTAGTTGGGAATTAATATTAGGCTTCCATTGCATTAGGAGCGTGCCGGCAATCGCACCAAAAGCACGAGAGGTTGAAAGTGACATTCTTCCTGCGTTCATGGCAAAGTGCCATGTCCAAGGCCCGTAGTGGAGGTTTCTGAACGCCGTATTAAAGCTTGTGTGTACTACAGCCATTGTGTCGACAAACTAGGCATGGGGCCTACACTTCAAAGCTGGTTCAGGAGTAAACCAGGTAAGAGGTAAATCGTCTAATAGAAGAGTCTGGACTCTTCATTTTCTTTTTCTATTAGATGGTTTACCTCTTAACTTTACCTGGTTTACTCCGGAACAAGCTTTGTAGTACAGGCCCATGAAGTCACCGTCACCATGGAGAACAGGACCCAGCATACTGTACTCTACATGATTGTCAGGCAGAGCCACAATGTCTGTGAACTGACAGAGTGTGTGTGTGTGTGCGTGCGTGCGTGTGTGTGTGTGTGCGTGCGTGCGTGTGTGCGTGCGTGTGTGCGTGCCTGCGTGTGTGCGTGCATGCGTGCATATGTGTGTGAGGGATACAGCTGAGTAACCACCTCTGCCCTTTCCAAAACACAATTAAGCTTAACGCCACTATTCCTCACAGTACATTTAGTGTCACAGCAGGCAAGTGTGAGCGGGGGGGTGCAGTTGGATGGGTGGGTGGGTGAGACAGCTATGAGGGAGAACTACTGACAGATTAACCTTTACACACAGCCAGAAAAAAACACAGAAAAAAAGAAAAACACATTTTGCTCCAAAAATTGTTTTTCGCAAATGTCTTCTGTTATCGTTCAAAGTCTTACTGAGCCTCTGGGACTGGTGGGAGGGCTGCTGCTAGTGTGTGTGTGTGTGTGTGTGTGTGTGTGTGTGTGTGTGTGTGTGTGTGTGTGTGTGTGTGTGTGTGTGTGTGTGTGTGTGTGTGTGTGTATGTGTGTGCGTGCGAAGCGTGCGTGTGTGTGCACGTGTGCGTGCCAATGTACGTGTGTGTGTGTGATAGTGTGATAGTGTGCGAGGTGGTGTGTGTGGGGTGGGCTCTGACAGATTGCAATTTCTCATCAGTGGTTGCAGCCCAGCCCTGGTGTGCATAGTAGTGTGCTATGATCCTTCAGGAGACCCTTCATTTGCACTGGCAGAATGCCGCTGAGAAACCCGACATGAACGCCGCTGGAAACGCCGTAGATACAGACAGGGTAGTCTCAGAGGCTTCACTGCACCTCTTGTTTTGGTTGTGTGTGTAGACTTGTGACTGTGTGTGTAGGGGTGTGTGTGTATGTGTGTGTATGTGTAGGGGTGTTGTTGTGTGTCTGTAGAGTATTGCATGTCTGTGAAGTATACATGAGTGTTTGCGCTGAGTATGTCTATGTGTGTGTGTTCATATATTTGTGTGTCTATGAGTCTATGTGTGTGTGTGTGTATGTACGTGCTTGTGAGCGTGTGAGAGAGCGTGTATGTAGAAATTCCTCGCTGTCACCACTTGCCTACAATTACACAAGTCGTTTATCTTGTGCGTGACACTCTAAACTCCCCAATCCTCGCACTGTAATGTTAAAGCCATTTACAACGGGGAGTATATTTCGCCGAAGCGGAGAGAAATGGAGCCTCTGAATGCCAGTAATAAATAACGGGCTGCGGCCACTGGGCCTGTAACGCTTTACACGCTTGGCATTATTGGCCCGTAACCGAGGGAAACAGAAGGCTTGACTGCATGGTAAATGCGCAGTAGCACAATAGGTCATCTAACTTGTGCCATCGACTGACCTTAGAGAACTGTAGTGCGCACAATGCTGCCAAATAAGAGAGGAGGGAAGAGAGAGGGGGGGGGGGGAAAAAACACACACACACACACACACACACACACACACACACACACACACACACACACACACACACACACACACACACACACGCACACACGCACACACGCACACAAGCAAGTAGTTTTGCAGTGCTGACAAATGTTCCTCCTTGCACTTCGGGGAAATCAATAACAGTTTATCGATGACATAAAATGGTGGTGCCACTCAATTACTGCAATTACTGTATGCTCTTTCACAATCACAACAACGCAGCACCGCCAACACCACACCACCAACACCACACCACCCTCCAGTCCCACTCCCATGCCTCGCCACCCCACCCTC
>NC_085872.1:8760332-8762832 GCF_034702125.1 Engraulis encrasicolus
TACATTATGACAATCAATTTCTAAAATGCTTTAGAATCACATATACGTAGGGATTTAATATAGAGTGAATTAGGAAGCCTATTGTTGAGCTATGGACAGCAGGATAAAGACTGGACTATGTGCAGTAGTACATTCGCAGGTGTTGTTAGATGATGTGCCAGCTAACACTAAGATCACCTTAAAGAACATCTGTTTTCAACCTGCTGTTCGTAATGTTTTTTAAAACGCGTTCTGACACAATACAAAAATAATTTTGAATATTGTCCTTTTCTGATGACTAATGTTCTTTCAGTTCCACACACAATGTCCCCTGCCACTGCCAAATGGATAATTATCCCAGACAGGACGAAGTGTTTTTGACTCACAGTCCTATTTTAGCATAAGGATGCGTTAAAAAGTGTGCCATAATTATTTTGATTGCATAAACATCAAACTGATGAAAAGAGCCTCCTCTATGTTTTTTTTTTTTTCAATTGAAAATTGTGCTTTTTGAAGTATACGAAATGCTAATCAGATGTGACTTACTAGGATACAGCAAACAGTACATGGCGTGCAGGAGTTTATTTTTATCTCTTTTCACATGCACGGACATGCACACCCCAAGACATACGCACAAAAACACAGACACAAACATTGTGGGGGCCAATAACTACAAGGTTAATGTCATGTAAACCACACGCACAACACAACGCTGCTGGGGAAAATAATCTAGGACCGTGATCTTTGTCCTTGTGACAGTCGTGCCAGGCCGTTTCTCGTCACACAACATTCAGCAGTGCTTACAAACAGTAACATAACCAACAGCTAAAACTGTGAGTCACGCAACATGCTTTTCTCTCGACCGATAGAATAGAATTCTTGGCTAATACCTAACAAAAGCAAACATTTCCTGCAGTTCCTGCAGAAACAACGGAGTAAATCCCCCTTCCTTTTAACTAAGAGGAAATCTAAATGTCATGTTTATTTTGGAAACATGTGGAAGAGTATTTAAATATTTAGATGTAAACAGATGTGAAATTTGGGATGACAAGTCGACAACACTTCTAAAGGCCAATTCCTAACTAATTGCACCGACTCATAAATATGCACAGCGAATACCTTCGCACTCTGAGACATGCTAATGTGTCAAGGCTACTAAACGTGCGAGACATGGACCGAAGGTGAAAAAAAAAACTTTAATCCTCCTTGGATCGAGCGGATTCGTTTTTTTTTCATACCCTTTCCTCTGCAAGCACTATCTAATCTCCCGTCCTCTGTGACACCTGTGCTGGCGTGTGAAACGGGCCTGGGTGAGGCAGAACGTCTACCGTGTCTACTGTCTACCGCGCCCTCTCCGTGCTAATTCCTCCCCGTCTCTCTTTTCAGCAAGACAGAAGACAGGAGCAAGTGGATTAGGGCCTGCGTGTGAGCTGCAGCTGAAGACGGGCCTCCCGTCCGGCAGGCCTCCCCCTCCATAGCATCCCCTTGCAGCCTAGCTCCATCCCTCTACACACGCTAACTAACTCCTCCACGCTCGCACAGGTTTTTGTCAGAGTTAGTCAGAAAAGCAATGAGATCTCTATAGGTTTGCTCGAAAGTCTTGTCTTACAGAGTTCTCTGGTGTACCCCAGTGTGTGTGTGTGTGTGTGTGTGTGTATGTGCACGTGCACGTGCGAGAGACAGAGTGAGTGTGTGTGTGTGTGTGAGAGAGAGAGAGAGAGAGAGAGAGAGAGAGAGAGAGAGAGAGAGAGAGAGAGAGAGAGAGAGGCAAAGGAAGAAATAGAGATAGAGATGGAGAGATTGAGAGATAGATAAGGTACTGTATGTGTGCGTACAATACATGTGTCAGGAAGGGCTCGATGGGGCCACAGCTTTAGGAAGGAGCCCTGCGAGGTTGGACTCCGCTTAGCCATGCTTTGATCAGGAGCAGCACCCGAGATTAGGAGCTATGAACAACGCTATTTCTCACTGCGAGGTACACCATGTATGAACCCCTGTGTGACAGTATGGTGTATTGAGTTGGTATGATGTTGGGAGATCCATAAACTCTGAGTGATCTAGGTAATGGCTAGGCTTTGTAAATGAGCAGAAGGACCTCAAATTAGATTCCATTTTGTACAGTGGAGTGAACTGACATTGCGAGTAGCATGTCTCAATTGTCAAATTGCTAATAGTTGCTAATACATTACCTCCATATCTTTATATCCTTTTTATTATATATGCTGTATATATTATACTTAAAGGACCAGTTCAGTCAATTTCAATATGTTGTTGTATTGCTCACGCTATCCTTGACTTGTCAGTACCCGGTGATGCCACATTTTTCGGCTAAGCCCCTTCCGAGATATGAGCTATTCTAATGGGGGCAGCGTTTGTTTACCTTTCAAATATTTGGAGCACATTCCTTCATTAGCCAATGGCGCTGCAGCAGAGTATGTACCGCTACCTAGCGCCTGCCTGCACTGACCTTGTGGGAGCATTTTGTCCGTCTGCATGTGCGAGTGTCCGCCTGGGCCGAACG
>NC_085872.1:8767832-8770332 GCF_034702125.1 Engraulis encrasicolus
GTGTGTGTGTGTGTGTGTGTGTGTGTGTGTGTGTGTTTTGGGGGGTGGGCTGGGCTGGGTTGAGAGCATCAGACCTGCTGAGGCCAAACTGAGGGAACAGCAGACAGATTTTAGCGGGGACGCATTTGCACGCCTCAGCGAGCACACTTGACTTTTTGCGACAGAGCCAGGCACAGTCACACACCCCTTCCCCTCCATCCCCTTTCCCTTCCTCCCTCCTTCCTTTCCTTTCCCTCTCTCCCCCTCCCTCATTTGCCCTAGAAGCTCTGCTTGACTCACTCATCCTCTTCACTTTCTCTCGGCTCTTTTCTCTCCCTCTCTTTTTCTCTGCCTACTTTGCCAAAGAAGCTCTCACTCTATCACTTTCTTCCTCTGATTGTCTCTCTCTCTCTCTCTCTCTCTCTCTCTCTCTCTCTCTCTCTCTCTCTCTCTCTCTCTCTCTCTCCCTCTCTCTATGACTTTTTCTCTCACACACTTCATGTGTCCAGTGTTTCCCATACATTGAGGAAACTATGGCGGCCCGCCATAGGTTAAATTTGGCCACCATAGTTTACGAAAACGTAAAAAAAAAATAAAAAAAATAAAAAAAATGAAATTAACCCTGTGAAACCTGAACCATGAAAGCAATGAGAGAAAATTCTAATTTTTTGGAATTTGCTTCAATATTGGTCCCTTATAAGAAATGTAAAAAAAAAAAAATCAAAATTTTGTTAAGGTCGCTGAGATATTTAATGCATCATATATGATGCATCAGGCTTTTAATGAATGGAAATTCCAATTTCATGACCATTGAAAAATGACTTTTAATGCATTTACAACTTTTTTTTTATTTAAAAAAGTTGTCGGACAATTTAATTTGAGGATTATCTTTAAATATTTAGTGAGATCCTGCCATTTTTTAAAGCCTATCCTTGTTTTAGCAGGACCATATTTTACATTTCCCACAGCCTGGTTGGGTAATTTTTTAAAATCTATGTAAAAACATAGCTGATCGAATGCTCAACAACCTATTTATGAGTGTAATATAGATCATTATTCATTTTTGATGTGTAATTTGAATATATGGGTCTATTACTACAATTGGACCATTTCTCCATTCACTTCAATGCATTTTTTACGAGATCATAATTTCAACATTTTGCATTGCATTTTCAAAATTGCAAGTAAAACCTGTCTCTTAAGGCAATATCTTTGTCTTGAAGTAAAACAACTTGTGTGTTTTGTTAAACGATCGTCGTGGTATGCTTTGTAAGTTTCCCTATGGAGCAAATGCATTGATGGCTGACTTCCTGCCACCGCCGGATGGTGCTTATATGTCTCATCAGTTTTAGCACGATCTCTCTGCAACACGGTGTAAAAATATAAACTCTTCCTTGCTTAATTGCACAAAGCAAGTGTTCAAATTAAAGGATGTAGAGTTATATTTCGGAAATTTGTACACAAACCTTATGCAATTTGACGAAATCTCAGCGTCGGTCAGGGAAACCGCTTCTACTCCATTTTCCTGTTTTTCGCCGAGCTGTGGTCAACTTGTTGTCGACCGCTGCTCTCTTGTGGCGGTTTCCGTGTACTGCAGGACGTTTGGAAATGACACGCAGGATGTTTTTCATATCGATTTTTTTGTGTGTGTCAGCGTAGAGAGGGCTTTGAATTTGATGAGACATATATGATGCATCCGGCGCGATAGGGTTAAACTTTTATTTATTTTTTTAGACGATTTCCGCTTTTGTTAAAAACGATTTGAATTACGATTTCCTTCGCATTTTCCTCCTGGAGCAAATACATCCTATAGAGAAAACCACAAGTGCTTGAAAGACAGAGGGATCAAAAGCCTAGTTGGGCAGGGACGCAGGAAGTGGGGTGCTCCGGGTGCTGGACAACAGACGCAGCTGCATCATAGCCTTTCTACCTACTGCATCACTTGTGTATTAGGCCTACCCTAAATTCAGACATAGATTTTTTCCTCATTATTATTCTAAAATAGAAACACAAAATATGAATATTTTCTACTTTTTTAATACTTATAAGTAGTTTGAAATGTGAATGCAATTTTGGTTTGAAATGAGTGATAAACTTTTAGACCCCAACCAGACCGGAACAGTGGTGTAGAACGGTGCAGCCAGTGACGCGGGAGAGATGTTTGTTTTGTTTAGCTTGTGGTGTCAAGGTAGTAATAAATGTGGTATTAACAGCGATATGTTGGCTTGGGCATGCATCAACATACACGGTCTTAAACCCATTGGAGGAGCTAACTTGTTGTGAAGAGAAGTCTCATCACTTTGGTGATCAAACACGGACCAACTAAGCAAGGAATTGGGTGAATGTAAAGTGCGACGGGGGAAGGGAATGTCACCAAAATTGTGCATCGTGTCAGGTAAGAAGTGACTTTTGTTCCTTGCGGTGGAGATTGGATTCGTAGTAGCACATTGGTAGGCTAGGTCTTGCCTATTGCTGGTGAAGTCTATCTTAGCCTCGGAGTTTGCTATGGGGTGAATCTGTA
>NC_085872.1:8780332-8782832 GCF_034702125.1 Engraulis encrasicolus
ACAGAATTGAACAATATCACCATGATGTGGAAGACCATATTAAAGTGGTTCTACAGATGTGCACATAGTGGATGTAAAACAATATTTACTATTATTTACTGATTGCTCAAAATGTGTCCAGCATATTGGTCACCACTGTCAGATTTTTTCTAAAAGACAATAAAATCAGGTATGCACAAGGTAATTTTCATTACTGAGGACCCCTTTTCAAACCTTCAGCTCTACTGCCTACTTCACCATCACTGAAGCTCCTGTAAGTTTATTATTTTGTCCTCAATTTGTTAATTTGTTTGGACACTGGTACTGTCCCCAACCATATAACTGTCAACACCGTCGGGGGTTTTAATAGTATTGTATTACATTAATGTTAATAAATATAATTTTTTTTTCAGAAAAGGTATGAAGCACCCAGAAACAGAGCGAAAATGAAATGGCTAATGTGAACAAACAATGCATAATATTTTAAAAGAGGTGGTTTTTTGTCTCACACCGTCAGATGTCACCCACCGTCAGATTTTGTTTCTGCTCATCATGTTGTTCCATATTTTACTAAATTGTGCTGTTAAATGAAACATTACTAGGCATGTTAGTAATAATTGTGATCCAAAATGATACTCTAGCCACCACTGAGGTGCATTTGGAGGTTTTTTTGTCAGAAAACCTGACGGTGGTGACATCTGATGGAGTTCACCAAAAAAAACACATGTTTTACGTGTTTTTGACATGTTTTAAGAATATGCATACAATAACTATCTACAGTTATGTTGAATTGTTAAAGTAATTCACTTTAATACAGTAAACATGTGTTTTTACTTCTAATTCTGTCTGCCGCTGTTGACAAAACAAGAAAAGAGCCCATTTTATGAAAAATGTTAAACATGGGGAGCTTGGCCAATGCATTCACTGCACAGCCAAGACCTACATCTATGATAATACACCTCTATTACTTTTGGATTTGAACAACTTAAAAGCTGTTTTTACCACATTTTCAACAACCAGTGGCTTACTTCCTAGATAATCTAACTAATGAAGTAAAAAGACATGCTCATACTGTGCACACACAAAAAATAAAGTGTTTATGCAAGATGCCATTGACTTGAGAGGGCTATTTATTTTGCTAAATGCAGGTACTAATTAGGCCACTTTCACCACTCTCAGATTACTGTCACCACCGTCAGTTCTTAAGTCACCACCGTAAGAAGGAGTTTTGGACATTTTAAAAGGAATGTGATTACAACATTTTCCTTAGGAGTTGTTGAAATATCAAAGTAATAGCCAATTTAAGCCTACACGAATATTTGTGAAATTACAAAAAAATTGTTTGTTTGTATTTAGGCGTTAAGTAAACATCGTATGACGGTACATATTTTTAAAATTAGAACACATGAAACAGTATTAAAATAGAACAAAAGTGAATTTTCAACATTTAAAGGCATATGTGTGAACCAAAAAATACACATAATCACTTAAAAACTCCAGATACATATGCAACCAAATCAATACAATTTTAATAACTTTTAATTGTGTCTGACGGTGTTGACAAAAAACAAGCTATGGTCGGAGAAAAGCCTGATTTCTGAAAAAAAATACATAATGGGGAGATTGGCCTTGTGCATTTCTGAAAAGCCAAGACCTTAGTCTACAAGGATATACCATATAATTTTGTAATTCACTTTGTTTTTTTCTGTCAACATTACAACCTGTTTTAGCCACTTTCTCAAGAATCAGTGATGTACTGAGTGTCCTGGAAACTAAACAGAACATCACATCACTCCTCAGATCAGATGCAGACGTGCAGATATGTGCAAACACACACAGGCTTGAACACGCACACTAAGCATGCACACACACACACACACACACACACACACACACACACACACACACACACACACACACACACACACACACACACCACACACCACACACACCACACACACACACACACACACACACACACACACACACACACACACACACACACACCATCATCATCATATCATATCACATATTGTTTGCCTCCACTACTCTTTTCACCGCCTCCTACACACCTGTGGTACAACTGACAAAATAAAATGGCCTCTCTGCTGTTATTTCTTTTTTTTTTGTTCTACCCTGCCCCCTCTCCCTCTCCTCTCTCAGCATCTCTCTCTCTCTCCCTCCCTCAGTATTTGCCAGGGGGAACCGGTTGGGCGACGACGTGGTGCCCGCACGCCTTTCTTATCGCTCTCCTCCTGACTCCGCTCGTCTCTCCGCTCGCTCGTCTTCCGCGATGCCTCTGGGAAGGTGGCGCGGGGGGAGCGGCACGACACACACACGCTGCTGCGTCCTCCCTCCTGAGACACATCTGCGCACAGCGCCAGACGGATCCGCTCGAATTAGCATGAAAACACAGCAAAGGGGCTGCTATAGGCCAACAGAACCCACCCCCCATGCACACACACACAAATACACACACACGCACACGCACACACACACACACACACACACACACACACAC
>NC_085872.1:8787832-8792832 GCF_034702125.1 Engraulis encrasicolus
AATTACTGGGGAAAAAAATTAGACAAAGTGATGTTGTGTACTTTGGTAAATAATGGAACTAGTTACTGTAATAGGCCACATAGTAACAAGCCAAGAATAGAGCAGCGAATGTTATTCCTGACCTGCTACGACTAACCACGTCAAGTCATAAAGCCATTACATTAGCTGCCAAAGACAACTAACACACTATTTTTCAATGGACTGACAACATGTTTTTAAGCTTCAATGTTCACCACATGTAAGTGTTTGGTGATGGATGCTTGACGGGCAAGTCGGTTTTGTAGGCAAAAAAAATGGCTGTGGATTTCTACCTCTTCTACGGCAATGTCCTTCAACTGAGAACTGTGAGGGCAAGTGGAAGATGGTCTCTGTTTTGTATTCCTCATATGTGTCTCTCCGCAGGAGTCACTGTTTTCAACAAGCCAAACATGAAGCTTTTCAAAACACAAGCCACTGAAAAATATACTTATATACTGTTATGCAGCCACACCACAATCATTATATTTTTCCTGACTTTCCGTATGACTTTGCACTATCCTTCAGATCAACATTTTTGTGTGGTTGTGTCACTAGCATTCGCAGTCTTGCTATTGATCATCATTATTAAGCACTCTCCCAGTCGTAATGACTCACATTTGCGGTTGATTTCAAGTCACATTGTTTGCCTTTTCATTGTGTATTCAACGTCTGGGACATGAAGTAAAAAAAAGAAAAGAAAGGGTAATGACATTTCCCTTGGAAATGTGATTAAATCTGCTAAGCCTCGCTGATGTATTCATGACGGAGAACACATAAAGAAAGCATGGGAATGTCCTGACACCTGAGTCTGACATTCGCACACGTGTGCCAGTTTGTAATCCCAGCAATAATGTGTTCCAGAGACGTCTGCAAACAAGCCTTTAAAAAGGGCTTTCAATAGCAACTGCTTCTCTGTGTAGCGTTGTGCCTTGGCTGGGGGAGGCAGGATTATTCCGCCTTTTTACCGCTGGAAACAGCTAAACAAATGTGGTGAAATTAACATGGACGGCTTGCGTGAGAATAGCCCATCTCTACTGATTTGGAAGAAAATCCCCCTTCTTCCATATTTTTCTTTTAGTCTCTTTTTTGGTGTGTGTGTGTGTGTGTGTGTGTGTGTGTGTGTGTGTGTGTGTGTGTGTGTGTGTGTGTGCGCGCGTGCGTGTGTGTGTGTTGGTGCATGATTATATGTATGGGTGTCACTGCCTCTAACCTAGCCATGCGTAAAAATATTTGTAAGAAAGATGTCATTTATTTTTTTCACTTCATTCTAGCTTGGCAATTCTAGCTGAGGTTATTATTAAGTTGTTCTTTTTATGCCTAAGTTTTGCTTTCTCTATCAGTCCAAATGTGCATCAGTTCCACTTTCACTGAGAGCCATACCATCAAACCAAACGCCCTTATCAAAATGTGATGTGGTCACCAGCACACAGTCAGGAGTTAAGGGTCCTTCTTAGTCGAGACCTCATTGTTCCCATCTGTGCGCGGGAGAAGAGCATTATGAAACTTACAAAAGGCCCTCCATTAGAAACTTTACAGCCCACGCAGGTTGAGCATTGCTCCCCTGGCTGTCATTCACGGAACGAAGCCTATCGACCGTCATGACCTCTCAGCCACTTCAAGGTCAATGCGCTCTTACGTTTCAAATGGCTCTGAAAATGCGCAACGCACACTCCGGTTGAGTGCTTGCCGGCAACACAGGTGCTTAGGGGTTGCATGGAGGGAGCCTCAAGCACGTCAGGAGAGGAAGAGAGCGCGGAAACAGGACAGAACATCCTCGCTACCAAGGTCGAAGAACATGGAAACTTCCTGGGTCGGAAATGCTGAGTTTGGCGGCTTGATGGAGGCTCACAGGATACATGCCCTGCCTGTGCTTGAAAAATGATACACCTGCCACAGCATCAGTATACACAGAGTTTATGACAGAAAAAGAGGAACTAGAGAGGAGAACAGATCACTCATATAGACAGGCTGTTTTGTTTACTATGTGATCTCTTAGCGTAGCTAATATCCGTGCCACAGTCTCCCTGGAGGCCAAGCCGACGGAAGGGTTAATGAGGGTAAAAGGTGGAACTCTCGTGACTCTAGTCGCATGTGCAAATCACACCAAGTCTACGGAAAGTCCCTCCAGTGAAAGACCCTCCCCTGGCTCATAACACAGGCTCCATGATGTGAATTCACAAAGATGACTGTTTCAGTGCAAATGGCCATGCCATTGCTACATCACTCATTCCCAGGGAAACACACAAGGGCTCAATTCATGACACCGAGGAAGTGAGTGGGAGAGAGAAAGAGAGGCAAGGGGGGCTTTGACATAGTCTTTTTAAAATTGCAGTTTTACATCATGTTGGCTTTTCCTGAGTATTATTTTTTGTGGCACTGATGGCGCAGCATTAATGCACTCCGTCTTTTTATTAAGTTTGACTCCGGAGGCTATAGGTGAGAATGACACATCAGTCAAACGCCCCAGGGTGCTGGATTTCTGTTTCCCTCACAGATTACAACAACCGGCAAACACAAATCCAGATGGCAGGAAAATGTAGAAGTGGTAGTGGCATACTTTTGGCTAGCACCCCCTTTTTCATTCCTTGCTCTCTGTCTAACATCTATCAGTCGGACTATGTCTCTGTATTTATCTCTCAGACTGTCTTCCTATCTCTTGTTTTCTCCTTTTCTCTCTTTCTCTCTCTTTCTCTTTCCCTCTCTGTCTCACTCACACACGCACATGACTGCACGCACACACACACACAGACACGCACATGCACACGCACAAGCACACACATATACACACACACACACACACAGGCACACTGCCCCTATGATAACGTCAGCCTCACGCCCACTAAAAATGTAAAAGCAGCTAATCAGCCATGCTGCATTACAGTTGCCGGCGAGAACAAATTGGGTTTATTTTAAATGCAACGACTTCAATCTACTGTAGTCGCGCTGCCTTGTCGGGTCGCTTCCCCAGGTCGCCTCGCCAGGGACAGAACTGGGTTGACGAAGCCTTAGGGGATATGGAGCCTTCTGAAGAGGAGCTGGCACTAACAACATTCCTACAGTCTGTCTGGTGAAATAAGAATCCCCAGCCGCTCAGTCTTGCAGGATGCTGGAGCCAACTCTCTAGATTTTTTTTTAACTTGCTTTCTCTCTTTTTTTTTTGCTCTTTCTTGCTTTGTTTTGCCCAACAGCCATTTACTATACCCAGGCATGCCTGCAATGAAATGGCTTCAGAACACGTGGTTAATAAAGAAAAAAATACCAAAGTGTACAGTGGGCATGACATTCTCTGTGTATTTTCTTAATAAATGCGGCGAAATATATAGGCCTGTTCATGGCATGTATCGTTGCAGTCTGGCCAGACGAACTTAAAGCTGGCCATATCCAATGCAAACACACCAGGTGGTCCTCAACAGAATCGACCCAGAGACACACAGCATCATGCCAGTGGAGCGGGCTGGTTCATTACCTACTACAACATGAAGTCATCCAAACCTCAAACCCCAAACCTCAAACCATACCCCCATGCTGTGAACCCACACCCCCCAATCCCTAGCACCCCCCCAACTCCCCTTTGGAGCAGGAGCCCCAGAAGCATTTCTAAGAATAAAATGGGAAAAGCATGTCGCAAAAAAATAGGGTAAATGGGTGGAGGCCGGGCGGGGTGCGGAGGTGTGTGTAGTGGGGTGTGCAATGCTGGCAAGGGGAGAGAGAGAGCGAAGCAGCCGCTCAGTCTCTGTGTGAATCGCTGTCTCTGCGTGAATAAATCGAGACGGGCTGGTATCTAACAATGTGTGAAGCTCACATCAAACGAGAGTGATTTTAATAGCGTTCAGGAGAGGAAAGAAGAGGAGGGGCGGAAGGAAAAGGGAGAGAGAGAAAAAAAACAAGCTCCCATCCCTTGAAGCGTGTGGCAAGCCAAGGTGGATAATGATCTGAGTGGTCATCTGCTCCATTAGAGGGAGAAAGAGTGCATAGGCTATATGATGCATATATGATGCTGAAAATGTACTGTATGGCGGAGTAGGTGTGTATGTATGCATGTACAAACGTAGTATATGTAGGTATCATGTAATGCATGTAGTGGAAATGTGTGTGTGTCTGTCTGTGTGTGAGCGTGTGTGTGCACGCGCGCATGTGTGGGTTCTGTGTGTATTTCTGTGCACGTGCATGTCCACACGCAGGACTGGACAAGCAAGTGTATACACATACCACATTGGTAGTAGTCTGTATATGAGTATGGCTTTACATCAACATAGAGATTTCTTACAAACGGTATATGTGTAGTAAATGTCAAGTGTCACACTGGGAATTGTGTGTTCATGTGTGTGTGTGTGTGCACGTGTGTGTGTGCGTGCATGTGTGTGTGTGTGTGTGTGTGTGTGTGTGTGTGTGTGTGTGTGTGTGTGTGTGTGTGTGTGTGTGTGTGTGTGTGTGTGCGCATGTGCATAAGCTGAACTGATCTCCAAGATTCTCCAGTGATGGTTGTGAACATGGATGTGTGTTTCTCTGAGGGCTTCTCATGCCTGAAGCTGATCCTGCCCACACATCAACGCCTCCCACCCCTTTCTTTCTCTCTCCCATTTGCCATCAATCTCTCTCTCTCTCTCTCTCTCTCTCTCTCTCTCTCTCTCTCTCTCTCTCTCTCTCTCGTATTGCATTACAGACCAGCTTGTGGGGATGAACCACAGCAGTTGGGTACCCATGTCCTGTTTGGCCAGGCGCTCCCACAGTCTGCCCACTGTCATATTCAGATGAGTCTGGCACATGTCTAACTTGAGGCCTGACAGCCGTGTAAACATGGGCCGTCACCACCACCATGCCTTGTTATCCAGACCAGTGGCAGTGTTTGTCCATGTGTGTGGATTGTCAGGGTAGGGGGGTGGTTGGAGGGATTGGGGATAGTTGCGGTGGAATAGGGTGGGGGTGTAAGAGGGAGGGAATTACAAATTGCCTCTTTTCCACTGTTGGGTTTCTGGTAGGCC
>NC_085872.1:8802832-8807832 GCF_034702125.1 Engraulis encrasicolus
GACGCGCATATGCGAGGAGGATGTGATTCACTGACAAAAACATAGGAGAGGGAGAGGTGGGGGGAGAGAGAGAGCGAGAGAGAGAGAGAGAGAGAGAGAGAGAGAGAGAGAGAGAGAGAGAGAGAGAGAGAGAGAGAGAGAGAGAGAGAGAGAGAAAGATGTTAACTGACAAAACGGAGGAGGGGGAGGCAGGGGAGAGATGAAAGAGAATGAGAGAGGAAGAGACGGGTACAAAGGAGGAGGAGAGGAGAGGGGGATGAGTAGGGTCAAAGCAAAAGAGTGTTACAGCAGAAAAGAGTAGATAGTGGGCTAAGGGAGGACATGAAGCAAGAAAGAGCAAGAGAAAACACAAAAAAGGAAGAAAAGAAGTGATGGAGAGAATGCCAGCAATACTACATACAGCACGTACAGGAGGCTTTGTTGTCTAAAGCACCTTTACTGAACCATGATGTGGATCGAGAACACTTGAAAAATGCCACTATGTGCAGCTGTACACCCACACCACGGGAGACAGAAAGAGTGCAAGGGAGACACAGAGAGGGGAATAATGAGAAAGGGGAATAAAGGAGGCAGAGAGAGAGAGAGAGAGAGAGAGAGAGAGAGAGAGAGAGAGAGAGAGAGAGAGAGAGAGAGAGAGAGAGAGGCTGGAGCTAAATAAATCGCAAGGCCTGCTGCCTGGCATGGGAAGAGAGAAAAGGAATTTGCATGCCATTAACGAAAACGAGAGAGCAAGGGGAAAAAAAGAGAAGAGCTGCATTTCTCCTGCATCTGCAGATCATTATTCACAGCACCGGCAATGGCAATCCACCCTCCACTTACACAGACATTGCTTATTTCTGTTTGCCCTTAAAGCAATTAAGCCGGGATCAGCCTGCCCACTTTGTGCGTATAGGGTACTATGGATGCACGATGCACAAGTGAGCGAGTGAGCGAGTGAGTGAGTGAGTGAGTGAGTGAGTGAGTGAGTGAGTGAGTGAGTGAGTGAGTGAGTGAGTGAGTGAGTGAGTGAGTGAGTGAGTGAGTGAGTGAGTGATCAAGGGAGAGAATGAGAGAGAGAGAGAGAGAGAGAGAGAGAGAGAGAGAGAGAGAGAGAGAGAGAGAGAGAGAGAGAGAGAGAGAGAGAGAGAGAGAGAGGGAGATTAACTGGGGAGAACGAGGGGATTGGGGGCATCACTCCAGACACTGCTCTCCTCTCCCACTACAAGCCTTTCCATAAAATAGCCTGCAGCTGATTGTTTTGGCTTTGGAGATACATCCGTTTGAGTTGGAATGAGAATGGAGAGAAAGAGTGGGGAGAGGAAGGTGCTGAATGAACACGAAAGATAAAGGAGAAGGAGAAAGGGGGATCAGAGAGAGGAGTGGAGGCATAGGAGGAATATATATAGAGAGAGTGGGGGGAGAAGAGGGGGAGAGATAGGGTGTGCAAAGTGTGTGCGTGTGCGTGTGCGTGTGTGTGTGTGTGTGTGTGTGTGTGTGTGTGTGTGTGTGTGTGTGTGTGTGCGTGTGTGTGTGTGTGTGCGTTTGCGTTTGCGTGTGCGCACGCGCGTGTGTGTGTGTGTGTGTGCGCGCGCACTGAGAGAGTAGAGAATACTGGGTAGATTTGGACCAGGGCGTCACCCTTTTAAAACACGCTGCCAGCCACATCCACTCTTATTAAGCAACCTTTCTAACAATAGGTACCACCGCAATTATTTCTCAACAACTTCTGAGTACCTGACCCATCTGAACCAGTGTAATAACTATGCTAGCTGCTGGCATTACATTTAAGTAGCCTACTCTCCTGCTTACATAAGAAAAAAATGCACAAAAGAATGCCCTCATTTCAGTTTATGGAAGATTGGAGAGAGCACGTTATCAGTTGCCAACAAGTGATTTAATGACAGAAAGGAGGCAAATGCTTTAGGAAATATTTGTGTTCCTCCTATCAGGCCACAGCAGCACATTGGTGACATTCTTCAGGCTGGTTTGCTTCCCTGTCCATATTTTCTTTTCTTTTTTTGCTTGAATTACCTCATACCATTTGCCATTGCTCTATTGCTGTCCAGATGGTCAGTCTGGCTTGTTCCGAGTTGCCCTTTTGTGGCGGGCAGATCTTTGACACATTGTTTGTGATTATTGGGGCGATTTGGAGATTGGGGGCCCATAATCAGATTATACTGGGCACAGGGACACACATACACACACACACACACACACACACACACACACACACACAGAGAGATAGTGTCTCTCTCCTCCACGGGCACCACAGCTATAAGCAACAGGAACAGCGACAGGCTGGGGATCAACAAACATCTCAACCTGCCAAAGGGCAATTCTCTTTCAATTAGCCGCCGAATCGCTGTATCACTTTAGCCCCGTCATCTTTCGGCTGTGTCACATCCATCTGCTCAGCAGTTAGAGCCATTTCGGTTTTGGGGGGATTCAGTTTCACTCAATCTAACAATTTCCACAGAAGAATCCAATTTGTTTCAAAGCTCTGGGCACTGTGATGGCTCAACACCCTTGTTCATTTTGCTCAGCCCAGGGAGCTGACCGGCAGCTTGGGGTACTGAGGCAGGGACCTGTGCAGTGCGCAGAGGGTGTCTGGGATCACATGTCGCAAACCAGTGGTTCGCGTGGATAAAGGGAAAATAAAGGACATTTACAAAATATCCAGCCAAATGAATAGGTAGTTTGTGATTTGTAGCATATTTAGGGAATACGGAGTGTGCACTATGCGAGCGGGCTATGAGTCCTTGCCGGTGACTGCGATTGTGCGCGCGTGCGTGCGTAAAGGGTTTGTGTACAGGAGAGACATCATTTCAGAAAATGCACTTTTGAGTGTTTATCACTGACTTTGGAGTCATACAGGTCTCTCCGCTGCTACAAGCATAGTGGTTTGGCATTGGGGATAGTATAGAGACGAGCCATCTGTCTGGTGGGGTGTGTTTTTCTCTAAAGATTTCGTGACATTTATCAGACTTGAAATGAAATGGAACTGCCCCAGGGTTCCAGACTGTTTCGTTCTGATTGACTGTGATTGCAATAAATAATATAATTAGTTATTTTTTATGAGAGTGTGGGTGGTGCCTACACACACCCAGGTTGACTCTTCATTTCTTCAGAAAAAAATATGGCTTAGTAGCATCGGTCCCATGAAGAAGTAAGTCATTTCCAAGCGTGTGAGCCTTTGGTGTGTGTATGTTCGTGTGTGTGTTTGTATATATATTTGTCTGAAACATATCAGAGACGAAGCATCAGTTTGGATGTTATTGCCAGGGGGAAAGGAAAACAAGTGAAGGAGGGTCAGTACGCAAACTTGACATTACTATTCAAATTTGAAAATAAATCACTGGCTGTGCCTCACCGAGCAAAATGGGTCAATTTTGGACCCATTCCTCGACATCACCGCGCAGCTCAGCAGCTCGGTGGAAAGAGCATTTTACGAGAACCTTGAAGCAGATTAATTGGATGAGTTTCCCATATTCCACGTGTGCCTTTCATCACAAAAAGGCACAAAGGCAGAAGAAAAGGCACTATTCGAAACCATGTTATTAAAGTGCAGTGTTCCCTGAGTAAAACAAAAAAAAACCCAGCAGTGCACCTTCCACACAGGGGAAATCAAAACACCTTTGCACACCACACAAATAAATCCAAGCATTTACCTTCTACTGCAGCCACCGCAGTGATTACACACAAAATCGTCAACATATCCAATGTCATGGCCAAGGAATATTCTCCGCTCTCTCTGTCCTTGTATGGAAAACCAACACGGCGTGCGCGCAAAATCCTCCAGTTGTCACAGAGCAGTATTCCAGTTCAGAGCGTTGTGCCACATTTCAAACCGTAGTAAATAGTGTGTGACAACTGTCCGGGAACAGAAGCTCGAGCGCGAGGATGAGCGGGTGGATGGTGGGGGCGGGAGGGGGGATTCTGAGGACCCCCTTATCTCTCTTTAAAACGTTTGGGCCAATCACGGAATGAACACTGAAAATCGCTAACCAATCGCAGATGTGCCACTCCTCCCACAAGTATTGTTAGTCAAAACACAAAAACTTTTCACTAGAGCTGCGTGGCTCAGATTGAAAAAGGCAAGAGCGCCCACATATGGACAAATTCTGGTACTGCATCAGCCATAATTCATATCCCTTCTTGCACACTTTTTACGACATCGTGGCGGAACTGATGACTACAATTACATTAGGGCCTAATGGCTGAAAGGCTGTATACTACTACTGCAATATTGATTTTAGCTTCTAGGAAAGTCAAGTAAACTGTTTGTTGCGTGTGATTTCTGTTTAATTATATGCCAAATTTGAATGCACACATACTGTTACACAGCATTGGGCTGTTGCATGAGCAGTGGCTGCTCTGTGTGTCATAATAACTGAGTTGCCATCAATGGGACAACAACACAATAAAAAATAACAACCAGCACATGCTTGAGCACTGCTTGCCAGTTCAGGAATGTGCTAATTGTGTTAATGGACCTCTTGTGCGAAAATGCCAGACCAGGCTTTATAGACCTGCCTAGGTTAATTGGTCTCACTTCACTGGCATATTCGAGAACTTGATTATCATCAGGTGAACTGGATTGAATATCTACATTATGCATGCAATACACATGCTTGCTGTTGCTGCCAGATATAAACACAGCTCTTGAGATCCCAATTAACGGTGTCCCTTAGCTGGACATTAAAATGCACCACAACCAGCACACGGAAGAGTGCATAAGTGGGAGAGGTGGGAGAGGGAGGGAGAGGTGGGAGAGGGAAGGAGGGAGGGAGGAAGAGTGAGAGACAGAGGGAGCACTCTCGATGTACTTCATCCGTGTGGTCATTATGCACACTCACAGCATAAACTCTTGATCACATGACTCTGGCGAGCTTGCTGAGACTACGGGTCAACCTTATTATCTGTGTTGCATTACAGGCAAGCCATTAGCGCCCTCGGCATGGCCTAATCGCCCAGCTTACACAAAAGGACGTTCATTAATGATATTTAACAGGCTGCACACA
>NC_085872.1:8812832-8827832 GCF_034702125.1 Engraulis encrasicolus
ATTGAAACAGCTGTTGCCAACATAGTCGGATATAAAAATGTAGGAAGCGGCTATAAAATGGTGGGAAAACATAGTTGTTATTGTGCAAATGTTTCACAAGTCATTGCCATATCCTGAAGTGTGACTAGATAGGTAATAGGGGATTTGCACATGGTCTGCTGTCCTGCATGTTTTTTTTATCCACCACAATGTTCGAGCATCTGGCATCTGCAGGCAAAAAAGTAGGCAAACAGACATGTCGACAGTAAATTGGCTGGCTGAGATGGAAGGAATAGAAAGAGGAGAGGAAAGGAGAAAGGAGAAAGAGAAGAGAAAGAGGACTCCCCCAGAGAGACGTGGATGCTTAGGGGAAGAGATGAGATGGAGGAGTGGAGGAGGGATGAGTGGAGGGGTGGAAGAGGTGGGAGGATGAGGGGATGGAGGCTTTATTGGGGTGGAAGGATGGATGGGTGGATAAATGGAAGATGGGAGGAGTGGAAGGTAGGGGTGAGCGCAGGGCCGTATTAAGACGGCCTGGGGCCCCTATAGATTACAGGTTGCTGTGCCCCCCCTGCTGCTGTGCTGTGTCTACCATCTGTACTCAACACAACAGAAGATTTTGCATCTTGTCACAATTCTGCTTTTTTTTCACTTTTGTCTAATCAGGGGCCCCCTGGCAGGTAGGGGCCCCTACGCTGCAATCATATATTGCCTGTGCGTTAATCCAGCCCTGGGTGAGTGGATGACACAATGGGTGTTTGGGGCTATTGGGGTGGAGAGGAGGAGTGGAAGGGTGCAGAGGTGGAATGACGAAGGAGTGTGGTGTAGGGTAGAGAGGGGCATGGAGGAGAGTGGTGGTTAGAGAGGAGCATGGAGGAGGGTGGTTAGAGAGGAGCATAGAGGAGGGTGGTGGTACTGTAGGGTAGAGAGGGGCATGGAGGAGGGTGGTGTTGGGTAGAGAGGGGCATGGAGGAGAGTGGTGGTTAGAGAGGAGCATGGAGGAGGGTGGTGGTTAGGGAGGAGGGTGGTGGTGGCACTGTAGGGTAGAGAGGGGCATGGAGGAGGGTGGTGTAGGGTAGAGAGGGGCATGGAGGAGGGTGGTGTAGGGTAGAGAGGGGCATGGAGGAGAGTGGTGGTTAGAGAGGGGCATGGAGGGTGGTGGTTAGAGAGGAGCATAGAGGAGGGTGGTGGTACTGTAGGGTAGAGAGGGGCATGGAGGAGGGTGGTGTAGGGTAGAGAGGGGCATGGAGGAGGGTGGTGTAGGGTAGAGAGGGGCATGGAGGAGGGTGGTGTAGGGTAGAGAGGGGCATGGAGGGTGGTGGTTAGAGAGGGGCATGCAGGGGTGTGGTGGTAGGGTAGAGAGGGGCATGGAGGGTGGTGGTGGTAGGGTAGAGAGGAGCATGGAGGAGAGTGGTGTGTAGGGTAGAGAGGGGCATGGAGGAGGGTGGTTAGAGAGGGGCATGGAGGAGGGTGGTGTAGGGTAGAGAGGGGCATGGAGGGTGGTGGTTAGAGAGGGGCATGGAGGAGGGTGGTGTAGGGTGGAGAGGGACATGCATGCTGATAACAATGCAGGCATGAAAATGAAATGTCCTCCTGCTGCAACAACACACACCTACAGTACATGGACACACATGCACTCATGTACACACATGCAGCCACAAGCACATAAAGATATGGATACAAACATGTGCGCTCTCCCTCTCTCTCTCTCTCTCTCTCTCTCTCTCTCTCTCTCTCTCTCTCTCTCTCTCTCTCTCTCTCTCTCTCTCTCTCTCTCTCTTGCTCATTCTTTTTCTCTCTCTCTCCCACACACACACACACACACACACACACACACACATATACAAACACACACAACATCATGTGTTGTGTGTTTTGTGGCAGCTACGCGTGTGTATGTCCAAGACAAAATTTCCCTCAGGACGAGTGAAAATAATCTTGAATCATGTCAGCTCACCTTGCCATATGCCTCCACCATGGCCGTGACCAGCTAAATTTGAAAACATAAAAGTGCTTCAATGGCTCTTTGAATTTCTAGATAGTTCCAAGGAGATTGAAAGCTCTTCCGGCCTTAAGATTACAAATGATTCCTCAGGGTGTTAGTGACCTATTGTGATGAGCCCATGCTATGTAAAGCCTATGTTTGGCTCTATGTAAAGCCTATGTTTGGCTCTATGTAAATCCTATGTTTGGCTCTATGTAAATCCTATGTTTGGATCTATGTCATGCCAATGTTTGGCAGGATGTCAGGCTTATCTTTGGCTCTATGTCATGCCTATATTTGGCTCTCTAAGACCTTTTTTTCTTAACAGTTGTTTGAAACATTCTAGCGAATCGCCAAAGATTTTCTTGGGCCCCGTCCACATTAATGCGGATACATAAATGCATAACAATGTATCCGTTTATGCCTCCCGTCTACATTAATATGGCAAATTAGAACACAGGAGGGAATTTTTGAATATGACGGCTGAAGAACGCCGGCCTCCTTCATGGCAGGATATTCTGAAATCAATAGAAAAACGATAGTGGCGGCAGACCATTTTAATTATGGATACATGTTTTTGTATTTATCCGGTTTTATGTGGACATGGTCGAGGTTCTAACTAGGTACCGAACAGGTGATGTAAGTAATGGGATGGAATGTTTCTCCAACCCCTGTAATTCTGCTCTCCGCAAAAGGTGCGGCCATAACGGCATGAATGTCATCAAACATCGATGACACCAGCGCAGTATCAACCAATAATTACGTTTCTTAAAGTCAGTTACACTCATCCAAACTGCTTTGGCAGTGGCAGGACTATGGTTTCCACTAGCCAGGCTGTGCCTAGTGATGCAACACTTTCAGCTAGAAGAGATTTGGATGTCGATGATAATCAGGCTAGGTTTCCACCGTCTTTGGTGGTGGAACCCATACCAGCCTAAATTCCTCCGCCAAGGAGATTATGTGATTGTTTGTAAGTCTATTTGTGCGTATGTCTGAGCACTTGTTATTACAGTTTTTCTTGATCGCTTTAACACAATTTTTTAAACTGACTCACACAAAGTCGTCTATTTCAGCAAAGCAAAAGACACGTTGTGCATATGTGTTAACACATTCTTGTTCACTTGACATATTTCCCATTCATATAACAGTTTTTGCTAAACAGTTAACGCATGTGCCATTTAAGTAGTGCACATTTCATTGTTTAAGCTCTGATAACCATACAGAAAAATCTACTCCTGACTTTTAGAAACTAAAAAGACACACAACTCAAATATTTATGCAAAGCATTTACTGGGCCAGCTATCTCTCAGTCAGTAGATCCTGATCAAGCAGAGTCAGTGGCTAAGTAAAAGAAACAACAATGGAACTGGCTTGAAAGTTATGGAATTGACAACAGTGTTAAATAACAGCAAATTGTGTCAACATGATAGCCGTGTTTTGGATTTTTACGACCATTGTGTAAAGACTGACTGGGAGTGTTCATACACTGCTATGCAGTGTGTATTGAGCTGAAGACAGAGTTTGCTTTTATTGCATATGTTAAATATTTTGGAAACGTAGTAGCCTTTTGCAAATAAAGATGTTGTGTTTGGAGAATCAGTTTAACTGGTTAGCCCGTTGCGTGAACTGGTATGAAAATGTGCTTTTTGGAGTGACAACTGTGTCAAAGCAATCAAGAAAAACTGTATCTGTGAGTGTGCAGAAGCCAACAAGAAGACGTCAGTTGTCCTAGGCCCAGGTGAATGAGGCTCATAGGTAAACCACTTGTCAACTTTTAAAGCTTATAATAAATTGTTGTGCAAATTATTCTCTAAAGACTACCACTGACACTACATTAGTAATGATGTAATGCTATTAATATTACCATATTACATTAATAATGTTTTTCTGTATCCATTGTGTGCATTTGTCTATGTGTCCAATGGTAATATTGCAAGAAAAAACAAAGAATGCGTCAAAACAAAGCAGTCCAGTAGAATTAGTTGATGATGCCAGTTTATTTTGCAGGTAAAATGTCTTGTTTGGAGCAAGTTTGGAAACAAAGTTGTACCTTGTTTGTAATATTAATTAATCTTTCAATAAAACAAAGACACGAATTACGTAGACCTATTACATAGCTGAGAAGATATTGGTTGGTCATCTACTCTATGCAATAGAGCAGGAATGGATGATTTTCAGCTCAAATAATAGTAAAAGTAATTTCAGGGATAGGTCTCTTGCATAACATTAAATGTAATTCAACCCTCACTTATATAACCCTTGGTGTGCGGGTCATTTTGACCCATTTTCAGTATTTAGCTTGAGAAAAATAGTATCAGTTATTATTCTTTCACACTGAGATTCACTGGCTTTGGTTCATTTTCAGTGAGGAACATGAATCTGGAAAAAAAAAATAGTGTCCCCCCCTTGCTAACCCCCCCTGCACATTTACACAGGAGGTGTCCCGGGTCATTTTAACCCGTATCACTTTGGGGGGAGTATGCATAAATATTTTCTAAACTCTCTGATACAACAGTGATCACATGTCAAGTACACAAGGCAGAGGGTGAAGTATGTGGGAAAAGGAGTGCAGATATTGTTCGGTCCCTCAGTTGTGCATCAATGTTTCAACCTTGCGCAATAAGAGCACTAGTGGTTCAATCCGAGAGCTTGGATTGAATTTACTCACTTTCTTCACTGGCTCCTTATCTCTCTGTGTGTGTTTCTCCCACTCTCAAAAACATAAATAAACAGAAATTCACAGGCAAGGTGAGGGGAACATGAGCTTTGGTTGAATATGAGCTTTGCATTTGTCTTTTTTTCCATTATTTTTCTATATGCCCGGGTCAAATTGACCTTCTATGTAACCAAAACACGGACACCTTACAAGGGTTAAATATGCTGAAAAAAATCTCTATGTAGGCTTCACACACAGGCACATCATGGAATTTTTGTCATTATAAAACCATACGCACAAATATGGCATCCACACCCATGCCAGATATCTCTTCTGGCAAGAAATGACCGTATCATGGATGCGTTTGCACAGGACACAGAGAGAAATAGCAAGCACATTAACACTCCATTCCCCCCATTTCACATGACTGCCCCCGAGGGTACAGGTGTACAGAGTTTAGATATTTCAAAGGATAAAAAAAGAGACAAGAACAGCGTTTGATAGATTTTGTATTGTGGTCCTGTAGCACATGGAACACATTATAAAGGCACTGCATTGTTTCATTTTCTCCATCTGTGTGTGTGTGTGTGTGTGTGTGTGTGTGTGTGTGTGTGTGTGTGTGTGTGTGTGTGTGTGTGTGTGTGTGTGTGTGTGTGTGTGTGTGTGTGTGTGTGTGTGTGTGTGTGTGTGCGCGCGCATGTGCGCATGTATGTGTGTGTGTGTGTGTGTGTGTGTGCGCGCGCATGTGTGTGTGTGTGTGTGTGTGTGTGTGCGTGTGTGTATGTGTATATGTATCTGTGTGTGTTACTGCAAATGTGTATTTTGACTCCATCCTGCTATACAGCATCTTATATAGTAGTAGTGTATGCTGAGAGTAATCATTCAGGAAGATGGCTCCTGCTGTTGCCATGTGCCTCGCGGAATTGCAATGTTCTACCCGCGGCCACTCTGACTCCTGATGACACTGTGTGCCGACTGCCCTGGCCAATAAACCGTGTCCCTGCCTGCCTGCCTGCAAGCCACTAAAAAATTCACATTAATATATCAACAGTTTTCTTAGACATAGTGGACAGACAAAGAGTCACGAAAGCGATGTGTGGGGGAGCGTAATGTAGGCACTCCATTAATTGACCTGTCACTGAGGCCATGAATGATGTTTCCTGCTCACTCTCTATTTCTCCATTCTCTCTCTCTCTCTCTCTCTCTCTCTCTCTCTCTCTCTCTCTCTCTCTCTCTCTCTCTCTCTCTCTTTCTCACACACACACACACACACACACACACACACACACACACACACACACACACACACACACACACACACACACACACACACACACACACACACACACACTTCTATCTCTCTCTCAATTCACTCTTTCTCTTCCTCTTTTTATATTGTGTTTCTCCCCAGCTGTCTTCCGTCTTTGTATCTGTTTCTTCCCCTCATGCTCTCTCTTTCTTGGTGTTTTGTCTTTCCAACCTCCATCCTCATATCCACAGCTCTGTCTTTTTCATTTTCTGCCCTCTCCCTCTCCCTCTTTGCCTCTCTCACTCGCTCCCCTCTTTCGCCTTTCTTCAGCAGTCTGTGTTTTTGGCTCAGCCTCCTCTTTAGCTGTCATGGTGAGCTTCACTCCACCCAGCCATCAGCAGGCCTCTCAGGTAAATGGGAGGAAGACGAGACGGTGATCGGAACGGGAGCCCCAGAGAGCAGCCAGACAGTTCATTACGAAGGTGAGGAGAAGGCGACGGCAATGGAGCCATTGTTTTTTTTTTATTGTTTTTTTTTTCAGCCCCAATTTAATGGAATGCGCTTAACCTTCTCCTTTTGGTTTATGAATGAATAGGGATGCTCAGCAGTCACACGTTTGCCACAAATGATGTCCACAGGGATAGGGCGGACGCATTTAAATGGATGGCGTGGCAGAGGAGGAGACAAAAGGGAAGGGAGAGACAGAGAGTGAAATGGAGAGAAAAGGCGAGCGGAGAAAACGAGATGGAGAAAGAGGGACAATGAAAAAATATGAAACAAAAGGAGAGTGAAGTGATTTTTCAAAATGATTTGCATTCCTTACACACACAAAAACACACACACATACACACACGTAATGCACATGCACAGACACACACACACACACATGCACGCACACACGTGCGCGCGCACACGCACACACACACACACACACACACACACACACACACACACACACACACACACACACACACACACACACACACACACACACACACACACACACACACACACACACACACAAACACATCCCTTCCCTATGCTCCACTGCCACAGTTATTCGCTTTTTTCCTCCTAACTATGGGAGATTGATTAATAAATAATTAGGGCACTTTGTTCCGGGGTTGTGTTTTCCCAGGTAGGTGAGTCTAGAGCTGGAAAACACAAGGGAGACTCACTGTGACTCCAGACTCATAAGAATATCATTAACCGCATGACACTCCCTCCTGGATTTTGTCATCTTGCATTTTTTTTTTCAAATTCAGACACATCCAAGAATCTCCTATACTGCCTACAGTACATGGCTCTGTCAGTTGAAACTTAGACAGTTGCCTTTGCTATTCTCAAAAGACAGAGAAAAAAAATAAAAACAACATACCAGCCACATGAATGTGTTATCCACTATTTAATTTATTTGACACATTCATATTGTTTGCAGTTGTTTGTGAGGAATAATAAATTCATTGGATGTATATGTGTTGGGGGAGGGAGGGACAATAGGCCTATTTAGACATTCACATGTGAATGAAATTGAAAATAATAATCTCCGCTCCAACTCTCCACCCCAAAGATCCTCATAAGCGTGTGGAGTCATAAGGCCGTTATTGATCACAGATCTCGCCTTTATACGTATGATCTCCCTCCAGCTGAGGATTATTGCGTAGGAGTCTCCACATCCACTGGAAGCACACTATAAATCTGGCTCTCAGAAAGCAGCGCCTTCTGCTAGCTCTTGTTCGCTATTAACGTAGCCAAGGGAGATAGATGGAGACATTTGTCATGGAGGCACAAAAGAAGTTTGATTAATAATTCACATTCTCTAATGAAATACATTAACATTTTATAATTAAAGACATTTACCACGTTCAGGGTTAATTGGGGTGCCATCCACCTCAGAAAAGTTGAACATGTGGAGAAAATATTGTAGGCAGTCTCCATGGCTCCTATCAGCAGGCTGCCAGGAAGCAGACCATTGAGAGCTTGAAGATGAGAGATGCTCGGGTTAGGAGTTGATAGCGTAGCAGAGAACCAGAGCATGTCTGAGCAGCCTCAGTCGGCACACAATATGTCAAGGTAACAGCGGTGGAATTATTCATCATTGAAGGACAGACTTTGCACTGATGTGATCTGCTAGACTCCATGCTTAAAGTCATGAGAGGCTTTGCAGAAAAAAAGTGATATTCTAAGGTGATACACTCCCAGACAAGGGAGCTTCATCATGTAGGCCTATCCACCACCCTGCTATCTCTATCTCTATAACATCAGTACTGAAGTTTCGCCAGCGCTAGCTTTAAGCCCAGTCAGCATCTCCTTGGTATTACTTCACTGACTTGACTTCCTGCAGCAAGAAACAAAAAAGATCCTACTACTCACAACATGAGCCGGGGTGGCCGACCGGTCGGCCCGGGAAACCTGCCCCCCCTGTTCATTATCTGATTAGGCAGGGAGATAAGGAGCCTCTGAGGTGATAACAGCCCTTGCGGCTCGCTCCATCCAGCTTGTGCCTGATGAAAATGTTCCCACGCAGGAGTGACAAGAGTGTTTGTCACCCTGGGCCTCCTCAAACGGTGTTGTACAAGGGCAGCACATCAAACGTGATTGCGTGGAAGGCTGGGCCGGCTGGGCTTCGGCAAAGTGCTACTCTGTCAGGGCAACGGCGGTGTCCTCTCCGACTGCGCTACCGGGGCTGACACTTCCATTGTCTTCAGTGGGGTGGAAGAAGAATGAGCATTTATACAAACAAATCAGCCGGAGAAAGAGATTACTTTGCCTGCGCAAAGGTTTCCTCCATTACCATATACCATCTATTGGAATAATAGTCAATTACAATATCATTATGTTGAATAGGACTGCTGTCATGAATGCTAAATGTGTTTCGGGAGGGACCTTGAAGCCATGATTGTGGAGCATATTTTCACCGACTATGCTCACGGACTAAATTTACAGCTCTGGTTAAGGTCTGTAATGAAACTGCTGAATCATGGCTGAGAGCGCAGTGTAAAACAGGGCCGTTATAGTCTGTCATCCCCTCTGCTGTTCCACTGTCCTGTTAAACTGCTGATTGATACCACAATTACATTTGCATTTACAAGAAAAAAGCCACATGTAAGAGTAAAATTCAAGTTGGCTTCTTAAAAATGCTTTGCTGTTTTCCACTTCCGAGTTTCCGTTGATTTCCACTGTCTCCTGTCAAAATGGTCATTTTGGGTAGCATAACAATGTCGAACAAGATTTCATTTCAGTCACGTGCGTATAATTACATATCTCTGTTTTCTGACAGTGACAATTTTACACCCACGTTTTGACCATAAGCATTAGTGGTGTGAATTGGCACTGTCCTCACGATCCGATTCGATCACGATTCGGCAGGTAGCGATCCGATTCGATTCAATTCAATGCGATTCGATCCGATTCAATTCTACAATGCATTGCAATACATTACATTTCTACTGAAAGCAAATGTTTTATCAGTCATGATGAGGCAATACAAGTAGTCAGATACTGAGCAACAATTTATTGGCTGTTTTCTGTATCAGTCAGGGCTGTAGTACTCGAGTCCGTTTTTTTTATGGACTTGGACTTGTCTCGGACTCGCTTTTGTTTGGACTCGGACTTGTCTTGGACTCGGACAATGGTCTTGCCAAATTAGGCTTTTGGACTCGCCGGGTCTGTCATTAAGTTTTCTTTAGAACACTGGCCATCATAGATTGTAAAGTGGAGCTTGAAATCCAATAACAAACAAGTTTGTCTTCACATCCATGCCATATAGGTTATCTTCTAAGGTTCACACTATTGACACTCGTCCTTTTCATTGTCAAACACTGACCGACATGTGACTCGGACTTGACTTGGACTCGAATCTTTTTGGACTCGGTCTTGTCTCGGACTCGAACCTCTTTGGACTCGGACTTGTCTCGAACTTGACTAGTACTGGTCTTTGACTTGTATTGGACTCTACAAAGGTGGACTTGACTACAGCCCTGGTATCAGTCTGGATCAGTCTGTATCAGTCTTGCAATGCTTTGAAGTACTTTTACTTAATTTAACATTCATTTGCTCTCGAAATATCCGCGTAAGTAATTGAAACTGGAACTTGCCGCATCGATCCTGGATCGTCCATGCCCCACATTGGATCAGATCGCTGAATCGATCATTGTTGACACCACTAATAAGCATTCGCAATTTCATAAATGACAGAAGTGGATTGCATGGCAAGCCATCCAAACACATCAATATCAAAGCAGTCCCTGCCTCTTAAGCAAGCACACCATCACCAAAGAATATAGTAGGCCTACTATACATTGACAGAGAGACATCCTGCATCTGTGTGTGTGTTTGTGTCACCCAACTCAGAGACTTGACATGAAAGAGCGATTGTGAGCGGGTCTTTGAGCTGCGCAATCCCACCAACGTTGGATTGGATGAATGTTTACAAGAGCCAGACAAACTGGAAGTCGCTTGTTATCGTCAACTATAGCTGTGTGACGAGTCATCTTGCACCTGTTCGTCCCCCTCGGGGCACAAAAGTGCGACCTCGTCAACTACATTGGTTCGGAAATGGGAGGCACAGTACGATAACGCTGGACTAAAGGATCAGTCCCTCAGCCCAACGGCATTGACACTGTATGAGGCTATCAGGAGGGGGGTTTATTAACGTTCCACGGCAACTCTGCTAGTTAGCCTCTGTTACAGCTGCAGTAGGCTAGTGGCAGGCAGGCAAGTGAAAAATGGATAGGTTTCAATGGCGCTGCCTACAATAATATTTTTCCTTGTTATGCCTTTTTTTGCCCTGAAATGTCACTAATCTACTATCTTTAACCAATGAGAATGTGTGTGTGTGTGTGTGTGTGTGTGTGTGTGTGTGTGTGTGTGTGTGTGTGTGTGTGTGTGTGTGTGTGTGTGTGTGTGTGTGTGTGTGTGTGTGAGAGAGAGAGAGAGAGAGAGAGAGAGAGAGAGAGAGAAAGAGAGAGAGAGAGAGAGAGAGAGAGAGAGAGAGAGAGAGAGAGAGAGAGAGAGAGAGAGAGATTTCTAGATGTCAGAAGTAACCTTTTCCGGTGAATACTTCTTACCATGCACAAGGGCAAGCCCAGGCTCAATATGTTCCTCCCATGGCAATCTCCTAATCGTTCAATAAAATCCAGCCAAAAAATAAATCCTACTGCAAATGTCAAGGTCTTCGAGTGTGTTTTCCCAAAGGCCTACACTCTACACTAAACGTGTTATAGCAAAGTGGACACGAGTGTACTGATGCAATGCTGCATCACAGGCTGGTGAATCACACCTCTGACAGTTTAGACTGATCTGCTTACCTACACACAGAGCTGTCAGTTACTCAGATTAAATAACATGTTAACGTGTAAAAAATATATCATCCCTCAAAGCACTCTGAATGGATTCAGAGTTTAAGTGATGTTATTTTAGATCTCTCATCGTAAATGTCAGTAACCCAGTCCAGTCTTGCATGCACGTGGCCATTGGCGCCAGAGCTGGGATTTTAATTAATTTCAGTCTCTTGTGTGTGCACTAGGAAGGCAAGTGTATGTGACCACTGAAAGCAGGGGCGTAAAGTATACCCCCACAGCCCCCGCGAGGCAGGGGGGCCCATACTTGGCAGGGGGCCCACATGGGCCCTTGACTTGAAGAAACGAGCCCCCTCCACATGATATTAGGCCCTCTTTTTTTGTTCAGGTGCCCATTCTTGGTAGCTTGCAGGGGGGCCTGAAATACTTGCGTTACGCCAGTGACTGAAAGCCAGTTTTACATATTTTTGGGCTTGTGGGTGCTTTATTTGATAGAAAAGTGAAAAAACAGACAGGAAAAGGTTTCTAAGCATTCTGCCTGACGGTGCACCTTTCCTGGAAGTCATGATATAACCCAGTGGTTCCCAACCTTTTTCTTCAGGGACCCATGTTTTTACTATTGTAAGCTTTGGTGACCCAGCGCCCGCATGAGAGGAAGTCACTTGATACGCTCTGTCTCCTCCGAAAACTCATTTTAGTCATAATTTTATTCCTCAATTCGTCTTTGTTCAAAAACAGAATAAATGTTTAATGCACTTAAATTTTGTTGCTTCTATGCATTTGTCATTTATTCAACATGGGCTACATATGGTATTAAAATGAAACCCCTTAAACAGGGGTGTCAAACATACGGCCCGCGGGCCGGATATTAAAAAATAAATACATTTTTTTTTTTATTATTATTTTTTTTTTTTTTACGAAATAACCGAAATGCGCAATTACGGCCCTCGGGGCAAAATCGAGACCTGCATGACATTAACCCAATGGTCCCTCTGTTACATATGTAGTAAAGTGCACATCACACTTCCATTATAAATAGTGAATTTGTACTGTAACAGGCATTTGATAAAGCTCATATATTATAGACCTCATATATAGAGATAAAATGTTAATACTTCTTATTCGTATTGTATTGGTATTGGTTGTAATTAAATAATAAATATAACCCTTTAAGCGCCACACTTTATTTTTCAAAAAAGCTGAATATTGGCATAATAAATTAAAATGACTGTGGCTTGACACTGGTAACAGATAGAGCTTGACTGTCAATTAGACAAATATTGGGGATGACCCCAAGATTATTTTGGGAGTAAATATGCATACCTAATTTGCATATTATGACGTCATATGGTGGCGGCCATTTTGAATTTTTAATAATTTTTGGAAAATATTGATACTTTTCAATAGATTATTGAATTTATTGAGCAATATTTGACATTCCATTACTATCACATAGTGCACATACACTATGGTCAAGGAAATAAGTAGTTTTAGGCAGAATATATATAGTATATAAGCGCCACAATTTATTTTTCAAAAAAGCTGAATGTAGGCATGATAAATTCAAATGACTGTGGCTTGACACTGGTAACAGATAGAGCTTGACTGTCAATTAGACAAATATTGGGGATGACCCCAAGATTATTTTGGGAGTAAATATGCATACCTAATTTGCATATTATGACGTCATATGGTGGCGGCCATTTTGAATGTTTAATAATTTTTGGAAAATATTGATAATTTTCAATAGATTATTGAATTTATTTAGCAATATTTGACATTCCATTACTATCACATAGTGCACATACACTATGGTCAAGGAAATAAGTAGTTTTAGGCAGAATATATATAGTATATATTGTAATATTGCAATAATATAATGCAATAATATTGAAATATATAATGCAACAATTACTACTTTTGCCATGAGGGCCGAACATGTTTGTATCTGTAACCTGTAGGCCTACCTTTTTACCTTGTGAAACTTTCACAGAAAGGGTCAGCACACATATTCAATTCATATTTATGCCTATTTTTACATCTGTATAGCCTACTATGGCCTTTGGAGCAGGCGCTGTATAGGCAGTAAAATGGTTGATCATGGCACAGTCTAGCAGTGGCTTCTACAGTTTGTCACTTACATTTCACAAAACTAATGGGCAAACTGTCAACATAATGGGTATGAAATCACAAGTATCATGTCCATAGTATTGTGTCCAACGTAATTAGGCTACGTTATAGCCTGACACCTGAAGCCGATCAGGAACACAATCCCCGCCCCCTCGCGTGGAGAGCGCAGCGCCCTTCCACCCTCTCCCCCGTTTGAGGGAAATATATCGCCACCTCTTTCGTCTCTATTTGCTGTTTTACTGATTTGTATAACTCTTACAAAGACAGTCAAAACGCTGTAACCAGTCTGATTATCAACAACGAGTCTAAAACATTCATGTTTTAGGGTTGCCTATGCGTCTTCTTTTCACCGTGCGTTCTATTACCAAAACCTCTCCATACGGAGATATGGCCACGTTCGCCGCTGCCATCCACCCAGTAGAAGTCAGAAAGAGGGACAGAATGAGTGCGTGTGTGCTGCTTGGTGAACAGTGTTTGTCTGATCCCAGGATTATTGCGTTTGCGTCCGGATAGGTGGCTACCCGCATAACCGGGGGCTGAATGGAGGGAGCCCAAGCTAACATACCAGACCCACTTCTCTCACCCCTAATTCCTCCACCAATACCTGTATGGACACTACGACTGCATTCGCCACTACCACCGACTCCTTTGAGATCGGATAAAGTCACCGAATGAGTGTCAATGTGTGTGTGTGCTTATGGTGCATTCCCCAGAGGTAGGAGCTTCCTACTGTAGTAGGCAACAAGAAGGCAGCTACTTCCCACTTGAAAGCGTTCCAACCAGCGAGTCAAACAAACTACAAACATGGAGGGACAAAAACTATCCACTTCTCAAAGATGTCAGCAATGTAAACAACATCATGCATTATTTTCATTCAGCCGCATTTCATCTTTGAAATACGCAATGTCAATATAACTAGGCTATAACTGCTATAACTGTTTTGCAACCGTTAACCTGTCCGAATCAACTTTATTTGTCCATAGAATGGTGTTGTGCAACATAAACTATTCCTAATACTGTGCGCTGCCATTGCTGTGATGACATCACGATAGTCAATGGGGCGAAGTCGGTTTGCTTCGCTTTTGCCCCAGCTCGCGACTTGAACATTCCGCTTCAACAGGCGTTCCAATGCATTTCAGCAAGTAGGAGGTCAGAAACATCCCATCTCCCAACCCTGGGGAATGCACCATTAGAGAACATCCTTGCTTCGCATGTCGGCATCACTGCCTTCGGAAGTTTCGCCACGGTAAACAAAGAGTGCTCGTCCGATCATTATCCTCCTCGTGAGATAAAAACTGTCCTTCGGAGTCAGAATAGTCAAATAACATGCCCAGAACTTCACCACGATTCAACTTCTCACTAGCCATGATGAAATAGCTCGCTGATAGTTCACTGATAACAACACAAATCCAACTCGTACGCCTCGAGTCAAAGACGCAAAGTGGCTACTTCCGCATTTTGTTGTCACGTCACTTGTCGCGTCTTTTACTGCTTCACCAAAGACTCTGTGAACTACAAAATGACGCAATCGTAGTCTTGTTTGAAAGGGTAGCATGTCTGCCAACTACTGGTAGGGAGGATGAACTCTATTAAGACCGCTGGTTTGATCTACATGCGCTTTTGTTCATGATGACGCACCGTCGCAATTCTGCGACTTTGGCGCTTAAAGGGTTAATTGGATTTGTATTGGTTCCTATTAAGC
>NC_085872.1:8835332-8852832 GCF_034702125.1 Engraulis encrasicolus
ATAACATTTTACCATTGCACAAAAAAACCTTTGCATCTAAAGTTGTTTTAATGATGATAAATAACAGTTTACATATTACAGATAGTGTTTTGATTTTTTTATAACAATATTTTGGGCTGATGGTGGTAATACCTTGGTTTATGGAGGCCTTGAGCGATGACCTCCACACACCTAAGTAGGTGATGAAAAAGGGCTTCCTGTGTTTATTTCTTAATCATGTGACCTGAAAAGTTTTTTTGGTTTCAAAGTAAAAGGCTGTCTTATCACAAATAAGTCTAAATATATAGGTTATAGTGTACCATCTAGAAAAACTGGAAAAAGTTAACGGTTGCCATATGGCAACCCTATGCAGTAGAGGGTTAAAAACAGCGAAAATCAGGTAAAACTGGTGGTGACACTTATCGTAACATTATTGTGTTATTGAAGTGGGAACAGGTCCCACTCCTCCAAGTGTACATTAGCTTTTGTTGACCATAAACCTTTTGAAACAAGTGCAGATTAGGGATTCAATGCTCTGCAAGACACTACAAGTTTCTTTCTTAAATAATCTTGTGTCAAAAACCTCATTAACCAAAATAACCATTATCCTTCTGCTTCTTTCTGCATCGATGCATTGATAATGTTCTTCTCTTGTCATTTGTGATGTTTATTACTCCTATTCAAGAACCAGGATTTGGGTTTAAAGTGGCGAAGTGCTGCAAAGCAGGCCTCCAGACAGGCCTCCAAAACAGGCCTTCATGGTAAGAAGAGCACAATATAAGCATTCTGCTAGATTCTGCTTTAATTTGGTAATATATTGATAAAGATCATCATGGATAGTATTTCCCTCCTTTGACTGTGTATAGGCACAAAACCAGTAGCAGACAGCAAGCCTATTCCAGCTGCCACAGTCAGTGAGAAGGTAAGGGAGATTAGTGTGAACAAAACAAAAAAGCAAGTATTGTTATTATTATTATTATTATTATTATTATTATTATTATTATTATTATTATTATTATTGTTGTTGTTGTTGTTGTTGTTGTTAACAACAACAACAACAGCAACAATAGTAATAATCATAATAATACTACTAATAATAATGATAATTATAAACCAACCCATTTCCAATGAATTATGTCAATACCAATCATGTCCAATGATGGTGGTGCATTTTAGCGTGAGGGTGGAATGCCGAGGCTGGTGGAGCTGTATCAGTTCCCGGGGTATGACCCTGACCTGCCCATGCCCCTGCCCCACAGCACATCCTTCTCCACAGTTGTGGCTCACGTAGTGCGGGCACAGCCCCGACTGGACCGCAAGGTACCCACTCATCACTTATCACGACTGTCTCTATGTATCATCTTCAATGTTACTCTCTTGCCTGGGACAACAGGGCACTCCACTGCATGCCTCTTGCTTAAATTAGCTGCACCCGAGCACAAGAGCATCTCTCTCTCTCTCTCTCTCTCTCTCTCTCTCTCTCTCTCTCTCTCTCTCTCTCTCTCTCTCTCTCTCTCTCTCTCTCTCTCCCCTCTATTCATCTTGTGGATTGCCTGTTAACTCCTGTTGTCGCTGTTGATTTCAATCCGTATGCACTTTGGTGTGTTATTCCCAGAAAGATTTGTCTTGGCATGGTTGTCTTTGTCTCTTACCTTGACCCCACAGCCCAAGTACAAAGCCACATTCCAGAGCATGCTGTCATCAGCTGTGATGGAGGAGTTTGTCAAGGATATGTTTTATTGGCTGTTTCTTCAAAACTTTCAGGTGAGCTTCACACAGTTCGACGGCATACTGTTTTCTCTGCAGAGCAATAGCTCATTCAGATGCGTTTATGTAATAGGTTGATGATGTGTGACAGGTAGTCATTATGACGGTGCGTGTATGTCAGATAAAAAAAGGAAGTGAAAAGCACTACGTACTCTAGCCTATATACTGTAGCTGTTCACGAATGAATAATAAACAATTTTATCGCCACACTTCATCCCCTCAAGAGCAGCTATTAGTGTAGAGGACAGCTTTGTGTTTACTGACAGGCTGTCAGAGGAGTCTGAGGATAGCAGACACTGTAATTCTGCCGAGGTAAATAAGTAGTTTTTAGAGTTTGTGAGATGTTTTGGGCTATGCGTTTTTTTTCTGCCATCATTCCATGACTGCTTCTCACTTTTTTTCTCTAAAGTTAAGACTGTCTGCCTGCCACACCTTTCAAATTGAAACTTGTACATCAAACAGCTTTTTATTATTGGAGATGACAGTTTAAAATACATGGTGTCACTGTGACACTTCATATTTTCAAGTTATAATACAGCTGTCTGCCTCCTCCCTCTCTTCCTTTTGTGGGGTGTGTGTGTGTGTGTGTGTGTGTGTGTGTGTGTGTGTGTGTGTGTGTGTGTGTGTGTGTGTGTGTGTGTGTGTGTGTGTGTGTGTGTGTGTGTGTGGTATATTGGTTGCTGTGTGTCTAGATGAGAAACTGTGTGTGTCTGTGTCCCTGTGTGGATCGCTCTCAAACTGTGTGTGTGTGTGTGTGTGTGTGTGTGTGTGTGTGTGTGTGTGTGTGTGTGTGTGTGTGTGTGTGTGTGTGTGTGTGTGTGTGTGTTTGTGTTTGTGTGCGTGCGTGCACGTGTGTGTGTGTATGTGTGTGCACGTGCATCTTACATCTTGCATGTGTGTGTGCGTGTGCGTGTGTACACGTGCATCTTACATCTTGTGTGTGTGTGTGTGTGTGCGTGTGTGTGTGTGTGTGTGTGTGTGTGTGTGTGTGTGTGTGTGTGTGTGTGTGTGTGTGTGTGTGTGTGCGCGTGTGTGCGCGTGTGTGTGTGTATTTATTCCCCAGCCAGATGGACGTGTACAGGACTCCCTGTTCTCTAGAGTTGCAGACAGTTACATCAGAATCCTGACCCATGATCAGTCATCATCACGCACTGGCGATGTTTTTCTCCGGGTAAATTATTTCATTGATGATCACCAACAAACATCACCACCACCACCACAGAGATTCTTGTAACTCACATACAAATAGCCCACACATTGCACAATTGTAGTACAACATAACAAATAAATGACTTGTGTGTACAAAGTAGCAAAACAATATACAGTTTTTTTCACAAGTGAGAGTTGTCTTCAAAAACATTACAATGTGTAGCAAAAAGTGTAAGAGTAGAAATGGTTGAAAGATCTGTCTGCCAGTAAAACAAAAGCCTTTCAACTCACCTCTTGAGTTATTTGATGCTCTAAATTCTAAATGAACTACAAAGTACAAAGTGAGGCGGAGGCTTAAATAACATGGTAGTTCCTGCACTCAGAAATGCTGGTAATCAAAGCTCCAGTTCTAATTGACAATCATACCTCATGCTGTATAGAGCAGGGGTATCAAACTTGTCAAACAAGCAAAACTGCAAAACTGCAAAATATCCAACATTTCTGTGTCATGATGGAATGACATGCTAGTCAATGCGGGTAGATCAGGAGCATTGACTATAAATGGCAAGAAAAAAAGGCAAATTAGTTCTCAAGAATTTTTATGTGTTTTTTTTTCTCTACAAGTGTGGGGTCGAATTAAACCATCTGGAGGGCAGTAGCCGGCCCTGTACTGGCACCACCTGGAGGAATCACAAAAACCCAGCATCAGACAGAAGAAATACAGACTACACACAACTACAGAAAACACACACACGCACGCACACACGAACACACGCACACACAGACAGACAGACAGACTGACCACCAAGAGCATCAAAACTGTAGGAATGACACTGACCATGACACACCTTCTAATGTAGTGTTTCTCAACGGGGGCTCTACAGCCCCCCAGGGGGCATTGGGGAGCCCTAGGGGGGAGTTGAGAAGAATACAGCTGAAAGGGGGCAGGAGTATGATGAGGTCAAGGGGGCATTGTGAGACTTATGATGACGTCCAGGGGGCTTTTGTTCAAAAAAGGCTAAGAAGTAGAACCAGTGTTCTAATGTGTATTCTCTCCTTGCAGGACTTCCCCAACATCCTGAGTCAGTCCCTATACAGCTGCTTCTGCTGCTGCTTCCCGCAGTCCTGCAGCACCATTCGCAACGGCAGCTTCCTGCATACTATGTGCTCTACCGCCTACCAGTGGACAGGAGGTGAAATTGGCCTTAGCCAAGCCAAAGCTTATAGTGTCTCAATTTCCCTAGCCTAATTCTGGAAATATTAGTTGAATAAATATTCTTGAAAAGATCCAATTTGGCAATTGGTGGCACAGTTTCAATGAACAACATAGTTGCTACACTGGCCACCATCCTACACAGTGCACCTTTTAAAATTGTGACACATACTATGAGATTCCTGCATGAAAACAATGAAACTGTTTGTCCACCTTCTGTAACCTTGTAAACTTGATTTGACTGTGAAAAGAACCCTCCCTCACTCTGTGCCTCTTCTGTCCTACCTTTGTTTTTTCCCAAGGGATTTACCCCTCTCCTAATGTCTATATGAAATGGGACTTTGAGGCCCTGGAGCCTGATGACGTGACCACTGCAGAGTTCACCGCTGAAAATGAGGGTGGAAAGGAAAAGGAGAGTGGTAGGGAGAGGTGTCTATTATTTGTATTGATTTGGGCCAGTTACTGTGACATCCTTCAGATGGTTTGTGTGTGTGTGTGCGTGCGTGCGTGTGTGCGTGCGTGCGTGCGTGCGTGCGTGCGTGCGTGCGTGCGTGCGTGCGTGCGTGCGTGCGTGCGTGCGTGCGTGCGTGCGTGTGTGCGTCTGTGTGTATATGATTTTGTGTGTGTAAGGTGGACATTTTTGCTGAGTGTGGCTTCAGTTTTCAATCACATCTTCTCCCTCCCCCAAGTGGTTCTGGTGTGTTATGTTGAGAGCCTCTTTGCATGTGCATAGGGCTGGGACAGACTCAACTCTGAGAACGAAAATGTTCTCAAGGATGTAAATTGTTAGGGGAGGGGGAAATGCCAGATCTACTGCCTCTAGTGTGCACTATGGTGTGTGTGTGTATGTATGTGAGTGTGCATGTGCGTCTGCATGCGTGCACGTGTGTCAGATATGTCTTGTCTCTCTGGTCCATGGTTTTGCGCTTGTGATATGTTTTGTTGTGTCGATGCCTGACAAGGTTAGTCTGTATACAAATATGTGTTTGCATGCATCTTCATAGTGTCCACCATTGGATCTCTTATGGACTGCACATTTCTGGCTATTGACAACGACAAACGGCCCAGTCTGGGTAGGAGGTCAACGGTTAGTGCCACGCCACCTGACACATACATTTCTACTTGCTGTCCAGCAGAAGCCTTGTATCGCCACTACATTTTTTTTACTATTTTATATTCGTTCTTTATTCATTTCAAAATAATAATCAGCACTACTGGTCAGTCTCCATGAGTATATTTGAATGGTAATTTATTTAATAGCCAACTTTAATGTTGAAATGTGTATTAATTTACAGAATAGTGATTTATAAATAAATATGTAAAAAACTAATAAAAGTGGAGATGAACATTTCTGCTGGACGATGATATGCCGGTGAATTATGTTATACAATTCGTCATACAATGATATTTTGAATAGAATGAAATTGAATACCAAATCACAGTTCACAGTTTACTTAACTTAATTTTGTTTTACGTTGATTTACAACTGCTTTACAACTGCTGTTCCTTTCTATCTACATCAAGACATACAGTCAAACATGACAGCTGGCTATGTTATAAAGATGCACAACAAAAAAATGACCAAATCACTAGTGTATACCCTATGTTTAGTTCTTTGCAGGTAATATTTAGGTTTACAAGATTTACAAAAACAAGCTCTGATATTACGTACAATAAAATGTATGACAATATTTTGTTTTACTGTGAAACAGACTTTGATATTACAATGCCATTGCACTGTACTATCTAACACTGTGCGGTTCGGTTCTCGATTTTGATTGGCTGAGCTGTGGTCAATCGAGCGTAAACCTACACCTTCCACCTGAAGATTCTATGCGCGTCCAAGTTAGACCAAGCGCATCTACGTCGGTAATGAGAATATTTTGCAGTTGGGGTTGGGAGTCTGCAAGAAGAGCACATCTTTGCACCATCTGTGGTTGGGGTATCAGTGTGATTGCAAATACATTTCATTCCTGCGGTGTTAATCGTCTCCTTGTCGAGTTTTTTGTAGCGAGTGTGTGTCTGGCAGCGCGATGCACGCACACCAAGTAACATTGCCAGGGTAACCACATTCACTTCCTGAAATTTGGTCAGCGATTAAGTGTAACAGTGTTAGATAAGGAATAAGCCACTTGAGTCTGTGGGTTGTGCTCAATTGATAACGGCCAAGGGGACGTTTACGGCACTCCGCTTCGCATCGTGCCCCACTCCCCTTGGCCGTTATCAATTGAGCACAACCCACGGCCTCTCGTGGTTTATTGCTTAATTCTACTGTATGTGTGTGGGACTGCAAATCTGTGTTCTAGAACTATATTCTATGTTCCAGAAAGTTGCAGCGGAACTAGGCCCCACAAGCTCTGAGAGAACACTCTGTGATGAACAGACCCCTGACACTTCCCCTGAGAAAGAGGGTTAGTGTGGTTAATCTGTCTTTCCCATTGCACACACAAGCATGCATTCTCACAGGGAAGCTGACAGGGGGAGGGGGACAAAGGGGACATTTGTCCTGGGCCCAGAGGGAGAGGGAGCCCAGAATTGGGTCCTCATTACATTGTACGTATTGGTTGGGGGGCCCTTTCAGATTACTTTGTCCTGGGCCCAACCAAAGTTGTCAGCGGCCCTGCACACGTGCACAGCGTGCACAAACACACACACACACACGCACGCACACACACACACACACACACACACACACACACACACACACACACACACAATTCCCCTGATGCCAGAGGGTAAAACGGAACCAGTCAATGTTAATCTCATTTCTGGATCTTTTAGAAATCACTGCACCGTAGAGAGATTAAAGTTTAATCAGGTGTGTTTCAACATCCTCTATTACCGTGACTGAATAAATAGGCCTAATATTGTTCCATTATCAGGGCATATTCTCTTTGGAAAATTGCTAATGCAGCTGCCAGACCGTGGTGGTTCCACTCCGAGCTGGGAGTTATTCTCCCATTAATGTTCATCGCCAGCATGTGTGTGTGTGTGTGTGTGTGTGTGTGTGTGTGTGTGTGTGTGTGTGTGTGTGTGTGTGTGTGTGTGTGTGTGTGTGTGTGTGTGTGTGTGTGTGTGTGTGTGTGTGTGTGTGTGTGCGCGCACGTGCGTATATGTGTGTCTAAAGCACCCAGTGATTCATTAAGCGCCTGTGTCCATTTGCAGAGGAGAGTGGCCCAGAGGACATGAAAGGCTCCGACCAGAAGGCTGCCCCAGACCAGAGCAGTACGAAGGAGGTCTGACACCGTAATAACTCACCGCACCGCACCGCAACGCACCGCACCGCACCGCACCGGTGCTATCTACTGTACTGGGGTCTACACAGTGTTGCCAGATGGAAAATGTTGAACTACCGTACAAAACCTCAACGTTATTGTTTTGAGGGGACTTTTGGGAGGAAATGATCATACATGAACCAAATGGTTGTTTCAAGACAACTGAACAAACTGAATGAAAACTCTGAAATGATCGTACGTCATGAGTTTTTGATTGTACAGAGGACAAAATTATGGTACAAATATTATAATTATTGTTCCTCTGGCAACACTGGTTCTGCTGCACTATGGGATATGTGCTGTTGACTGTGTCACGTTATTAGTGCCATCACTCTGTCTCTCACTTTCTTACTCATGTTGTGTCGGCCTCCCTGTATATCTGTCTTCCAGTCTTTCGTAGTATGTCTCTGCGCTTGTCTTTTTGTCTCTCTGTCTCTTCTCTCTCAATATTTATCTCTCTCTCTCTCACACACACACACACACACACACACACGCACACACACAGACATTCTGTTACGCACGTTGTGTACTAATGCCTCTGTACCGTTTCATGCGTCGTCATCAGTCGCAGACTGACTGGTATGAGCAGGAGTTTGAGCAGTGCGTGTTCAACATGTGGGGCAAGAGCCCGCTGGTGCAGCACTTCCTGGAGAAGATGGACCTGGAGCACAATGTGGGCCAGGACATACTGGTGCGCAGGACGCAGGTCAAGCACCCGCCACCATATCCTTCCATTTTTATATATATATATATATATATATGTAAGTGTGTGTATGCAAGATAATACCCTACCAGCAGGACTGGATTAAGATGGCCTGGGGCCCTTTTTTCGCGAAAAAAAATTACGTAGACAGTGTCATAATTAGGAGCTGGAAATTCAGGATAACATGTCTACCAACTGTACACAACAACGACACAATTCTGCTGTTTTTCACTTTTGGGCAATCACGGGCCCCCTGGGAGTTGGTGGCTCCTGGGCTGCAGCCGTATGTAGCCTGTGCGTTAATCCAGTCCTGCCTACCAGGACTGTTCCCAGGTGGGCATTCACTTCACTTCACATGTACAATTTACACTATATACATTTACAATGGGATTGAAATCACAGGAAGTAGATTGTGAGTAGTAGTGTGTGAGCATGCAGAGTGGCTCCTTGACTAGCGGCTCCCACGTCGGACAAGTTGACGTACCATCAGGTGAAGCAGCAGTGCTGGGAGCGGTCGGCGGTACGCTGGCATGACGTGAAGACCATGATGGCACGCTGCGACGAGGAGCTCGCCTTCCTGCAGCGGAAAAGGGCCGAATTCCGATACCTCATGCTCAGGTGAGCTCAGCGAGCAGCAGCTCAAGGATGAGCAACTTTCACGATAAGGAGGGACAAATGTTTACACTTTTGTTGACATGTGAATTTTTACCTCCGCCAAGAAGGTTATGTTTTCGGTCTGTTTGTCTGTCAAAGTTATGAACGGATTTTAATTCAATTCAGTTGTTGGGAACTACAAAAGGAGCAAGTGATTACATTTTGGTTGTGATCCAGATCACAATCGGGATCCAGGATTTTTCCAAGATTCATCACCATTGTGGGATAGGGCAAATTTGACTTCCCATTTTCTAACTTCACAAAAACAAGGCAGAAAGACTTGGGGAAACAATTAGGGTGTAAAATAGTCAAATGTTCTATCAAACACTTTCCTAGGCAGATGTCTGCACTTTCTGAGTACATTTCTAGTTTAATTCCGCATTTGTTAATATGCTTTATAGTTTCCAGTGTGAGCAGGCTTTCACCCCATTCAACAATATTTTTACAGCTATAGTTGTTGATATTGCTGGAGTTTCCATGGTGAGTGCGGTATTTAACCCTGTGTGTCCTACTCATTTCCCAGGAAACAGCAGAGGATTCTGTCTGAGCCATGCAGTGTGAAGCAGTTCTGTCAGAAGCTCTTCTACCCGGATGAAGGCACTGTAAGGCCCAATTTCAAATACAGATGGAATTTATATGACTAGCAGGACTCTAAATGAACTTCTACCAGCCAAACTGAAATTTCATCAGCATTTGGCCGGTTGGTTGGTGTTAATTTAGAGTCCTGATCACTAAGCTATACTACTATGCAGGAGCCAGGAACACACACACACACACACACACACACACACACACACACACACACACACACACACACACACACACACACACACACACACACACACACACACACACACACACACACAATTTCATTTAATGTCAGGAAATGTTTTAATGTATGGATGTTATTGGCTGCTTATATTGACTTTATATGACCTTACAGTATAAACTCTTCCTGAATCACTGTATGCCATTACTTGTTTTACTGTAATAAAATTGCATGTGATTGACCTAAAAAATGAAATATTCCCCCTCCATTTCTATTGATGAAGTCTGTGTGTGTGTGCGTGCACGAGCATGCATGCATGTGTGTGCGTGCATGTGTGTTTAAGTGAATATCAGTGCATTGATTGAATCAGTATATGCCTTCAAACTCATCTTAACCCATTCACACGAGTGCTATAACGTCTCTTTCAGGCTGAGGGTGAGACAGAGCGGATCGCTGACAGCTCTTAGTGTCAATAGGAGTAGCCTCGGTAGAGAGCGAGTGAGGGAGCTAACAACGGACAACAACAACAACGCACGACACATCGCACAGCAATTACTGACTCACTTCCTGTGAGCTCATGTTCAATCAGGACAGGATGATTCCATCTGTGGCTGGATTAAAATACATGCCATGTTGGTCCAGTCTGTCTGGCGGCTTTTTTTTCCACACAGTTATTTATGTAGTAGGCTAAACATTTAAAAAAAATGTTTTCACACTCTTTTTCCTTGCTTCTAGTCAACCACTGAGAAAGAGTACCATTCTTTCTCCCGCACTTGATGGTGGCATGTTGCAGTACCCAGTCAAACCACTTGATGGCAGTACTGTATCTGTATTTGACATGACGAGTATAAGGCTGTTGTTGGGTCATGAGGCTGCAGTTAGCTTGGGAAGCAACATCATCAACGAGGCCTATGGTTGTAAGGGCTAGAGTAGCCCACCGGAGAAGCAGTGTATGTTATTGGAGGCACTTGGCACGGAACAACATGCATTTTCAGTCAACTGGCCTACCGTGAAGTCCTGTAAAGTCAAGCCAGTGACTCTGTTTGTGTGTGTGTGTGTGTGTGTGTGTGTGTGTGTGTGTGTGTGTGTGTGTGTGTGTGTGTGTGTGTGTGTGTGTGTGTGTGTGTGTGTGTGTGTGTTTAAACTCTGTGTGTGTGTGTGTGTGTGTGTGTGTGTGTGTGTGTGTGTGTGTGTGTGTGTGTGTGTGTGTGTGTGTGTGTGTCTGTGTCTGTGTGTGTGTGTGTGTGCGTCTGCGCGTGTGTGTGTGTTTATACTGTTTCCTCTGAAGCTCTCAGAGATTTTGTGTTTGGCCCCCAAACGTCATGCTTCGTTAACAAACTGCCCTTGACCTCACCTTGCAAGGCGTGGTCCACCGAGGTGTCTTGTCGACGGAGTCTGTAAACAAGAGTTATCTCAAAGACCCGCTCTGGTGAGACATCAGATTACAGCCAGCTCTCGCTTGCAGTTGCGCAGCCCTGCCAAGACGTACAAGGCCACGGCCCATGTAAGGAGATTTAGATGGAACATTTCTGCTTCAGTTGGCTCGCCGGCTGCTGTGGGTGTTCAACAAGATACTACTGCCTGAAGTTATTTCACCTAATACTGTCAACAATGTTGCGGTTGCATACATAAGTAAGATAATGACTTTGAGAAGAAGGCACATGTAAAATTAATTAGAAGGAACGGAGACTGCCTTGGATGAAGCGAGTGGATTTCATGGTATTAGTCATCCTTGAAATGCGCCCCGTGATTTTCTTTTCTGCCAGAAATTTAGATCACCCAGATTAAGTCTTGCGGCAGACGATGCTGAAATGTTTTATCGCTTCACATCCAACACAAGTTTGTTCTTCTCCCTTAATCCCCTTTAACCCAATGACCTGACCCCAGTGACTCACCACACCCTCATCCCACATCCCACCCCTTCCCAAAATCCGGCTATGTTTTTTTCTCTCTGAGTGTATCTACTAGGACTGATGTTTTTCATCTGTATAGATAGCACCACACTGTCCTTGGAACAGACTTCAGTCCCCAAAATGTTGGCCAAGCACCCAAAGTCAGGCTCCATTTTCTATTCTGCCTGTCCTCAGTCAGACCAGCACCCAGTAATAACGGAGGCGTGGGCCAGATAGATGCTAATTCAGTCCTCATTTTGGCACAGGAGTCCAGTTCCTCCCAGATCAACTGCCATCTGGGAGAGGCACTGCTGTGAGTTTTGGGTTCTCAGAACCACTCCGAGGTGGCAGAGAATTTAGAGTAGCCCCGTTGACAACATTTCACAGCATGTGAGAGCCAGAAGCCAGTGGACTGGACGGACAGGCAGACAGACGGTGAGTCACTTCTCACAACCCCAACCTGTCAAAGATAAGATGCCCGATTTCTATCTCTTGTCACAGCTGCAGATTTATGCCAGAATATTTACGCCTTCCCTGTCTGACAATAAATCCATCTGCAATTTATTTGGGCAAAAGACATGCCTTTTATTTTGGCAGAGATCAACCTGAGCGTTTAAAGGTTCCTCCCCAGTCAACCGTGACAAACAGAGATAAAGATATTATGTCTGAAGATTAGAAACACTGTTTGGATCAAGGAAAGCGAACACCTTGTTTTGTGTAGTTCATAAGGGCAAACTTAATTTGAATTAACTGTGTGAGCTGAAGTCATAAAAGAAAACACTGATCACCTCCTGATCCCAGTGTAAACATACAAGGCCTGCTGAGTATGCCACGGCCACCCATGCTGCTGAAAAGCCATTTTTAAAAAGCCTCATGAGAAGAGGAGGAACACCTTGGCAATACAAGGAAAAGAGACTTTTTATTTCCACTTGTATTGGCTTACCGCCTCCAACAGATTATGGCCATAAATGATAAATGACAAATGATTTAATATCTAATCTAGGCGAGGGGGGTGTTGGGGGAGGCTGTTGACACTGAAAGGCTTGGGAGATGAGAATGAATGGTGATAGAGACAGGCGCCTTGTGATCCCTCAATAGATTTTGGGAGTAAACAGATCGGAACCATTAGCCTGAGAAATATTGGGAGATAAATTGTCCCAAAGTGATGAATGATTGCTTCCGGAGAGCGAGGATAGGTGTCGGCAAGGGGTAATGAGAAATGCAGTCCTAGAATAGGTGGGAAATTTCATTTCAAATGTCTTGATTTTGAACCTAAAATAGGAGTTTTAGTTTTATACTTTTTTTTTCAACTTTAATGATGGCTCTGATACTGTACATCATTCAGTCCTTCAAATGACAAAAGGGAAACTGTTTCATGTTCAGGGTCAATAAAGTATCTCTACTCTACATATTGATAGCATCTACTCTAGTGTCAAAGTTTCCAATAGATATGGAACAAAACCAGTCAAGTGAAGGGGGGCTTAAACAGAGAGCACAATTTGTTTGTTTTTTTAATGAAAAGTCAACAGGCCCACTAGACAATTCATGTTAATTTAATGTGTTTGTCAGTGATGGAGGACATTGCTACTGTAATGCCCACCTACAGTATGAATCATCTTTACTGTAAGCAAGTTAACAGGAAGTAGGAAGTGACAGTGCACTGCTCCACTGATTTATATAATTCCGGAACCAGGAAGTTACTCTGACAAATTGGCCAGTGGCTCTGTACCTGTGACACAAAGATAGACCTGTGTAAACATTAAAGGTTGCCATGGACGCGAAACAAAAACAGTCTAGTGATGGGACTCTTCAGCAGTGAGTGCCCTGTAGCCTTTGTAGATTATCAACTAAGGTTTAGGTCTATTAGAACCTTCAAATTATATCCTCAGGTCTTGTTAATGATTAGGGCAGATTAAATTACTCTTCATCTATTCAGTTCACTAACCTAAAGGCCCTTCTTAACAGTGGATCTAATGCCTCTTTTCCACACAGCTCAATCAAAGGGTAAAAAGTGGTGGCCGAGTCACGCTGTGTCGAGCTGTAGGCCTACAGTACCAGAAAACCGCCCGTGGAAAGAGACATTAGTGGCATGACCCTAATCATGTTGTCTGTGTTGTGAGGTTACATTACATTAGCATTTAGCACACGCCTTTGTTCAAAGCGACTTAGGCGTCTACTAAATGCTAATGTAATGTAATGTAATGTAATGTATGTGTAATACCCATCGGACCTCACAACACAGACACACATTACAGTACAGTCTCCACAGAGAGGCCGGTCCAGGTCCAGTGAAACTAACTGTGGCCCAATAGTGCATTCCAGATGGATGCCGAAAAGGTTACGCCTTGTTGGCCTTTAGCTGTTAATGCTGTAATGGTTCCCACAATTTTAGTCCACATTTCATCGTGTTTGTCTCCAGACACCGGCAGGCTTTCGCTTAATACAGACAGCCGTGTAAGCCGATACACTGTGAACCTCCGATTGTGGCTTGTTTTGTTCAATTTGGTGGCACTGTCACACACCTAGGATATGCAAGTGGGTTGTTTTCTCACATATCAGGCTGTGGGCTGATTGGATGGAAACCGCAGGGTGACATATCTCACTGTGTCTTTTATGTGATTAAAACAATGGGTTTACTGTGTGTGTGCGGTGTGGAGATTGGGAGACATCCCACGTCTTTTCTGTTTGGACAGCTCTCAGCTGCGCAAGGCATTCAAACCTATGCGCCAAGACATGCTTTCTCGTACTGGAAAACATTCCTTTACTCTTAGTTGGTTCCATTAAGTAATTCTGGTTAGCTGCCTGTACCATCTGTGTGCATGTGGTTTTTCATTATTTCTGGTATGGTGGTATTCATTCTTTTGAACATGCCCCTGACAGTGGGCTAAGAGAAATAAACACACACACACACACACATACACTCGCACGCACGCACGCACGCACGCACATACACACACACACACACACACACACACACACACACACACACACACACACACACACACACACACACACACACACACACACACACACACACACACACACACACACACACACACACACACACTCATTCATGCAGGGAAAGACCCATATGAAATAAAACACCACACAGAGATCTTGAAAATCTTAATGATGTATATAATTGACACAAGGTATCATCAGGGACACACAACAGCAATTTGACACATAATTTTTCATTTTTTTCCAACCTCATTTCCTTGCTCTGTTGTGGCCATAAAAACAAACTCTCTATTGTTTCGTTTATTGTTTCTTTTTCCTCATCAAAACAACAAAATAGAAGACAAAGAAAAAATATATATATCAGAATGGTTTTCTCAAAAAATTCGGCACATTTTCATCAATGCCAGCCACATTCAACGTTAGACAGAGGTGGGGGACGGGGGGAGGCTAGGCCATGCCGGGCCCCTGGTTTTTCCGACTGCTCTTTCTCTCTATCTATTTTTTTCCCTCTTTGTTTTTGAACTGCTCATGGGATGGAGCCCGTCCAACACCAGTCTGCATCCACCCCCTGTCCGCATACATAAACCGGAGTCCCGATCGATGGATCTTTCTGCGGGGTGTTTCTCAAGTATTGATCCCCAATCCTGTGATGTTGTTATGCAGCCGACGCCAGCCCGCGGATGGGAAGGCCACATGCGCCATAAAAAGTGCAGCAATTGAAATGAACTTTGGGAGCAGAGGGGCGGGGGGATGGGAATGGGGATGGGGATGGGGATGGGCACCAGTTTGGTTTGGTTTGGGGAGGGTGAGAGAGGATAAAAAGGTGTTTTTTACGCGGTGGGGTATAGTACAGGAATTAGTTTGGGATGAGGAGGGGGTAGATAGGAGAGGTTGGTTTGTGAAGGTTAGATAGGACAGAGGTTAGTTTGGGGGGGGGGGGGGGGAAAAGATAGACATTGGTTTGGTTTGGCTTGGTTTGGGGAGGGGCAGGGTGAGAAAGGATAGAAGTTGTGCAAATTGTCAGCCAATGGCAGTGAGACATGACAGACAAAGAGAGGGACAGCCATTGGTGCGAAACGTAACAAGTTACATCTTATTTGTCTTTTTTTGTTTCTATGTTAATTTATGTATTTTTAGATTTTTTTCCTTGTTTTTTGTTTTCCCATACATAATTTGCCTTGGAATGTCACTATGGGGAAATACTGCAAGAAGCTGACACAGTCAGCTCAAACCAGGGACCCCCAGCACAGGTTACAAGAGTTAACGTTTCCTCTTTTGAAGACGCGCACAAACGCGCGCCGACCTGAGGGGGGCAAAATCTCGTCACCACAGTGCCAAAGACGGATGGCGTCAGGCGGGCGGCTATCTTTGAACCCCTGGGCTTGGCAGCTGTGCTATGCCACATTAAAACCACCCATGTGGTGGCAGAGCCCACAGATATGGGCATCTCTCGTTCTCTTTCATACACACACAAACACATACACACACACACACACACACACACACACACACACACACACACACACACACACACACACACACACACACACACACACACACACACACACACACACACACACACACACACACACACACACACACCTGCTGACGGAGGCCCACAGAACGGGCCTCGCTAGCTAGTCTGACGTATGACTGACTGCAATGCTGCCGCAGTCTTGCCTCGGTGCCCCCCTCGTCTCTAAGCTAGACCTTCTCCAGTTTCGCTTAACGTTTACTTTCCGCCAGTCTTGACACTGAGGTCTAAGAGTGACTGGAGACCGAGCGAAGTCGTTTCCAAAGGCATTCCCTCCACACGCGTATAGCAGATGCGCACTGCTGCGCACATATACGTACGTGAGGACACCGACGCGCAGATACACAGACACAGATACACATATACAAAGAGACACGTTGTCCACACACATACATACACTCACACACAAACATACTCTTCTCTATGCTCTCATCCCCATCAGAAAGGGACACATCTCACAAAGCCTTAGTGCCCATGAGGGGCTCAAAACACACACATATCCCTTTACCACTCGGAGTTCAATCAGTTCCACTGACGGACCTTCTTCAGCAAACTTGTACAAATAAAAGAAAAAGAAAACAAATCAACAAAACAAAACAAATCAAATCAAACAAAAAAAACATTCTCACAACATTGCAGTACAGGTTTAAAAGCATTGCGTGTGTGCCAGCAAATGACTGGGAAGAACACGCTCGCATGTTGGCATCAAACACAGGAGAATGTTACAAAGAATGGATAGCAAAACGAAAGTAAAAGATCTAGAGAGAAAGAGAAAGAGTGATAGAGAGAGAGAAAGCATGAAAAAAAAGAAAATACAGAGATTTCATTTGTCATCACATAAGTATAATCCCTAATTTAAACTATTTCAAAAAGCATCAAATCAGAAGCATTTACACATTTTTTGTTGTTTGTTTGTAAGAAGTGGTTATACAGTGCAGTGCGTTCTCTCGACTCCGCCTGGAGGGGGATTGGGGGGTCGTGTGGGTGGGATGGGGTTGGGTTGGGTGGGGTGGGGGGGGTTTCTACTGAGCTGGGACAGTGTTTCTGTTCTGTGGTTCTGATGGTCTGTTAATGGGCCTTAAAAGTACCTGCAGCGCTCTTTACGTAGACTCCCCTATTCAGATCCCCAGCTGTCTCAGCTGTGCAAACCAAGAGCTTCGGGATAAGACAAACACACACACACAACACACAGGCACATGCACTCGCACACATGCATGCACGAGCACACACACACGCGCATACACACACACGCACACATACACACACATACACACACCACACACATGTATTCATCTCTTGAAGGCTTGCCTTGCCTTGCCTTGCCTTGAAGCCATAAGGGCAAATGTGCCTTGCTAATGAAAGCCAGGCCATCCACACCTGTACCTCTATCTGCAGAGCACAGAGGACTAAGCTCAGTTTTTCCAATGCAGAAAAACTCCCACTAACTGAACTATTCAGAGATCTCAACAATTCTCCAAACGAGTGTGTCTATACTGTGTGTTTGTGTGTGTGTGTGTGTGTGTGCGTGTGTGTGTGTGTGTGTGTGTGTGTGTGTGTGTGTGTGTGTGTGTGTGTGTGTGTGTGTGTGCGTGTGTGTGCGTGTG
>NC_085872.1:8857832-8862832 GCF_034702125.1 Engraulis encrasicolus
GCCATCAAGCATGACACCCAAACTCTTAACTTGAGGGGAGGGGGAGACAGGAGAGCTATCAATTGAGAAGGAGAAACTATTTGCTTTGGATAAGGTGGATTTGGTGCCTATAAGTAGGACTTCAGTTTTGTTCGAATTCAGTTTCAAAAAATTTGAGGTGAACCAGGATTTGATTTCAGAAAGACAGGTGGTGAGGGAGGGGGGAGGGAGAGTGTCAGAGGGTTTGCCAGATAAATAGAGCTGGGTGTCATCAGCATAGCAATGGAAATTAATATTGAATTTGCGGAAGATATTACCAAGGGGAAGGAGGTAGGTGATGAAGAGGAGGGGCCCCAGAACAGAACCTTGAGGCACACCAGAGGTGACAGGGGAGGGCTTGGATTTAAAAGATTTCATTTGAATAAATTGAGAACGGCCAGAGAGATAAGAATGGAACCAGTCAAGGGGTGTGTTACTTATGCCAATTGAGGAGAGTCTGTGGAGAAGGATGGAATGCGAGATGGTGTCAAAGGCTGCACTGAGGTCAAGGAGAATGACAATAGAGAGTAGGCCAGAGTCAGCAGCCATGAGCAGGTCATTAGTGATTTTAACTAGGGCTGTTTCTGTGCTATGTCGGGGGCGAAAACCAGACTGGAAGTGCTCATAGAGGGAGTTAAGAGTTAGATGGGAATGGAGTTGAGAAGCTACAATTTTTTCTAGAATTTTGGAGATGAACGGAAGGTTGGAGATTGGGCGGAGGTTGTTGTAGTCAGAGGGATCAGAGCCAGGTTTTTTTAGTATAGGGGTAACAGCAGCAACTTTGAACAGAGAGGGTACAGTACCAGTGGAGAGTGAGGAGTGGATGATGGCAGAGATGAATGGGAGGAGAGAGGGGAGGCAGGATTTGACAAGGGTTGTGGGGAGGGGATCAAGCTGACAGGTGGAGGGCATGGATTTGGAGATGAGGTCAGATATTTCAGAGGAGTCCGGGAGATGAAAACTAGAAAATAACTGGTGAAGGGGGAAGAGATCAGCGGGGGAGGGAAAAGAGGGGTTGCAGATAAGATGTTGGTGGATCTTATGGATTTTTTCATTAAAAAAGTCCAGTAATGAATTGCAAGTCTCAACTGAGTACATATGAGCAGGGAGAGAGTCAGGTGGTTTAAGGATGTTGTTAAGCACAGAGAACAGGGTTTTGGAGTTGCCTTCATTGGCATAGATTAGAGTGGAGTAGTAATCAGACTTAGTTTGAGAGATGCAGTCCTTGTAGAGTGATATATGAGCTTGGTACATTTCTTTGTGAACAGTGAGACCAGTTTTCTTGCACAGGCGCTCAAGTTGTCTGCCTTTGGATTTCATGGTCCGGAGTTGAGGGGTGTACCAGGGGGCAGTTTGAGAAAAGGTGACAGACCGAGTTTTAACAGGAGCAAAACAATTAAGGACATTGTGAAGACCATTGTTATACAGAGTGACTAGTTCATCAGGGGAGGAGAGATTATTAGAAATCAGAATGGTTTCAATAGAGGTAGAAAGGGAATCAATGTTAATGTCCTTAATATTACGGAACGAGATAAGGCGAGGGGTCTTGATGATGGAGAGGTGGAGAGTGACATTAAAGGAGACAAGGAAGTGGTCAGATATGTGGAGGTCATCAGCTGAGCAGTTGGAGGGGGAGAGACCAGAGCAACAGATTAAGTCCAATGTATGTCCTTTAGTATGGGTGGGGAAATCAATGAATTGCTGGAAACCAAAACTATCTAGGCAAGAAGAAAAGTCACAAGTAAGGGAGTGATGGGAATTGTCAAAATGGATATTGAAGTCTCCAAGGAGAATTATATTAGGAGAGAGGGTGGAGAGGTGAGTGAGAAGAGAGCCTAATTCGTTTAAAAATTCTTTGTGTGGCTTAGGAGGGCGGTAAAGGGAAGCGATTATGGTGGGGATGGGTCTGGGCAGTTTGCAGGCAATGCACTCCAGTGAGCTGAAAAAGGGCACAGACAGGGGCTGGACTTTCCAAGTCTCGCGGTGAATTATCGCGAGACCCCCACCACGACCGGAGCCACGGGGTTGAGAGATGTAAACACAGCCATCAGGAGTACAGTCATTAAGTTGGGAGAAATCGCCAGGTTGTTGCCAAGTCTCAGTTAAACACAGAAAGTCAAACTTACGGTCGGTGAGGAGATCACGAATGAGATGGCCTTTGTTCGTGAGTGAGCGGATGTTGAGCAGACCGAAGTTAACTGTGGTGTCCTGTTTAACTGATGCGGCGGCGTTATCTGTTGACCTAGCCGGTGTGACTAGTACATTGAGGTTGACAGTACGCCCGGAGAGTCTGCGGGGTCGACGAGTGGTGGACCGGATGGATTTTATGGCTGTGGAGTCATCGAAGTTGAAGGTCCGACGAGATCCCCGATGTGTGTATCTCCGTCGAGGCAGAAGGGCGATGTCCGAATGCAGGTGTAGCGTTGGTGGAGGGACAGCCAGGTAGCCACGTAACCGAAGGAGCTCAGCAGCAGAGTATTGGAGCAGACCAGAAGCAGGATGGTAGAGGAGGCACAGTACAATCCAGGCGAGTAAAGACCAGATAAAGTACTTGTCCAACCGCATTGTGAACCGCGACAGTCATAAAAGCAGGTTCTAAAGTTCCAGGGTTGGTTAAAAAAAGTAAAAGGCTCAACCGGGTAAAACCGGAGACAACATCTGGGAAAACTCACGACAGTGCAGAGCAGCCTATTTTAGATGACGAGCAGACGTTAAAACGTCTAGAACTTGCAGAATATAATGGAAAAATATGTCAAAAATAAAATAAGAATGATTGAACGAGTAAAATCTATCACTTCCTTAAAAACTTAATAAAAATAAACAATACCCTAGGCGGAGCGGCGCAAGACTCGCCAGCGTCCCCGTTGCTAGGTAACTTATACATTATACATTGATGACAGTTTGTTGTGATGTATCTGTTGGCAGATGATAAAATGACGCAAACAACCTCAAATACTCGGGTTAGCTGCTAACCAGTTGACGTCAATGATCACTCAGTGAACATATTTTTCTCTGGTCACAGGGGAGTCCAATTGAATTTGTGTGTGTGTGTGTGTGTGTGTGTGTGTGTGTGTGTGTGTGTGTGTGTGTGTGTGTGTGTGTGGGTGTGTGTGCGTGTGTGTGTGTGTGTGTGTGTGTGTGTGTGTGTGTGTGTGTGTGTGTGTGTGTGTGTGTGTGTGTGTGTGTGTGTGTGTGTGTGTTTATCAGAGAGAGAGAGAGAGAGAGAGAGAGAGAGAGAGAGAGAGAGACAAAGAGAGAGAGACAAAGAGAGAGAGACAAAGAGAGAGAGACAAAGAGAGAGAGACAAAGAGAGATAGCTTGTCTGTCAAGGCAAAGCACCCGGTGATTCATCATGGGTACTCACTGGTGTCTTGGAAGTCCACGTCGTTGCCATTGAGTGCGTTCTTCAGACGGTTTGTCATGATCTTCAGCTGCATGATCTGCTGACGGATGTTCATGTCCGGCTTGGTGATGTCAATCTCCACCTCAGGGTTGTTGATCTGGCTGGCCAGGCCGTCGCCCATCATCTCCGGGAGGTACCTAAGATACACACACACAGACACAGACACACACAGACACACACACACACACACACACACACACACACACACACACACACACACACACACACACACACACACACACACACACACACACACACACACACACACACACACACACACACACACACACAGATATTGGACAAAGTAAATAGGCTGATCAAGACACACATTGCCGGGAAGACGCAGCATAGTTTCGAAACTCTCGTATTATTAAAAAAGACTTTTTAGCACTCTTTCGGAACAAAAACACTTTGCAGCATGAAGTGTTTTATACTAACTCTGTCCGGCTGGCCTTTATCTCACACACCCACTCAATATTATGCAATGGGCAGTGAGAACAGGGGGGTAAAGTGTGACTGTGTTACCAGGGCCCCCTGTAGATAATAGGGGGCCAACACACAGTCCGATTTATGTAGATATATGGCTGGAGGGGAGGGGGTCCATTGGAGCCGATTGCACATAGGGCCCAAAATGTCCTGCTTACACCCCTGAGCGAGAGAAACGGCGCTTGAGTTTGCAGCCTCATACCATGCTGGCATGGTAATGCCTCTCCGAAACACCAGTAAACAGCCCCAAAAAATCTGAGATCCATGCCCCGATGGGGGTAGCTGGCTAGCTCATTCCCTGTCAGCCTTGGCCGTGCTGAGGCAGTCCAGATGGATGCTGGTTAGAGCATCAGAACTCAAAATGTTTTCCAGCTGATGCACGCTCCATTCAGAGATGGTATTGTTTTGCCCACCAACAATACCATTATCACAAGCGGCCCACACCACATGCATTAGGGACTGCAAGTAATATATTCCCCCTTCTTTTATTATTTTATTTTGTTTCAGCGAGGTTAACAAACAAATACAAGGCCTTGGTGAGAAGCATTCCTACTGGCTCTTTCCCACACTTTATACAGCAACCTGCCCATGAATAATTACTTCCGAGCACCCCGGAGGGTCAGACAGTCAGTCAGCAGAATGGATCGGAGTTTTTGGAAGCATTTCAATGCAGATTGTAGTTTAACATTCAGGCATCAGCTTTGTTTTTTCAGGCAATGGTAAACAACACTTTGGTGTGGTCTAGGGGTGCCCTGTCGATATGGCCTACCTAGCCTATCGAGCAGTGCAACAAACAGCTACGGCACCGACAGTAAGGGATAGGGTTATGATTAGGGGAAGGATCATAACCTAGTTCTCATGCAGATGGTTGTTTAGTTGGGCGAAAATGCACGAGGGTCTGCGTCTGTTACCAGGCCTGGACTGGTGATCTGGAATACAGGGCTTTGTCTTGATGGGCCAACAGTTCCCAGGGCGCATGCTGTTGGTTGTTTGTTTGATGGATTTTTTAGGTAGGCTACTGGCCCATACATTAGAGGGGACGTCACGGCCCACTTGTCCATTCAATATACACGGTGGACTGACTCAAGCAGGA
>NC_085872.1:8867832-8870332 GCF_034702125.1 Engraulis encrasicolus
TCAGTCATATTCTGCCAAAAGCAATCCGACACACACAGAGATGCATGTGCGCCCGCACACAAACACAAACACACAAAAACACACACATCACACACACACATACAGTATTCGTGTACAGACACACATACACACACAGGAGCGCATGAACATATACGTACACACACACACACACGCACGCACACGCGCACGCACACACACACACACATGCACACAAACCCTTCCTGTCCCATTACCGCCCACCCCACTCCCACTCCCACTCCCACTCCCCCTCACCTGCCAGGTTCCTCCACTCGGTGTTGAGGTCGGCCTGGTTGGCCAGGCAGCCCTTGAGCACGTTGTGGCAGTAGACGCGGCACGGCTTGGCAGAGCTCATGCCCTGGCACTGGGGGCAGTAGCTCAGCTTCATCAGGGCCCGCTCACACTCCTGGCTCAGAGGCACCTGGGGGCACACAGAGGGAGAGAGGAGTTTTTTTTTTTTAATATATGCATATTTTGAAAATATTTTATTAGTTTATACATGATAGGACAGTGAGAGATCTGACAGGAAATGAGTGGAGAGAGAGAGAGAGAGACGGGGAAGCATCGGAAAAGAACCCGGTCCGGAATCGAACCCGGGTCGACGGCATTGCAGACCAGTGCCTGCCGTAGAGGGAACAGAGCGGGAGAGGGAGAATGATTGAGGGAGAGAGAGGGGGAGGAAAGGAGGGAGAGAGAGAAAGATAGGGTAAGACTTGGGGAGGGAGAGAGAGATATATAAAGGACATACTCTACATCACAGGTCTCATTAATTAATTAAAGTAAGCAGTCAAAGCACCAGAGATGGCACACTCCCAAAGAAAATAACCAAATAAAATATTTTCTGTTAAAAATAAATCAACGGTAAATGATGATAATGTTGATGACGGTTGGTGGAAGTCAGGCGCACTTATCACTTATGTCCATCTATTTCTCACGGGCGGGATTTAAAAAAAAAGAATTACATTAGCGGCAGTGTTTGAAGCTGCCAGCTGCGCTGCAAAAATAATCTGATTCTGTTTCCGATTCCCAGACCAGCGCCGAGCAGGGGAGCGGGGCACTCAATTACGCTGTTCCTGTTTCCCCACGGCGGATGACGTGACAGTGTACATCAATATTAACAGAAAGGCATCAAGGGTAATCCTCTACAAAAAACACTTTGGTGTCAATTGAGAATTGAGCGGTACATGAGCAGATGGAGCCAAATTAATCACTCGAGACATCTAACACTTACATGAAGCCTTATAATGGGTGCCCACACTGCTTTTTTGGAGTTAGTGTAAGGTACTGTAAGTGAAAGGAAAGGAGTTATCTTTTTCACCACATCTTTGAAGGTTAGTGGATCGTGGCTGGACTGTTAAGGTAAGCTTGTCAAGGTAAGCTTGTTCTACGCATGTCTTTGTGTTCGCTGTGTGTTTGTGTGTGTGTTAGAGTGTGTGTGTGTGTGTGTGTGTGTGTGTGTGTGTGTGTGTGTGCGTGCGTGCGTGTGTGTGCGTGCCTGCGTGCGTGTGCGCTTCATTTGCACTTCTTTGTGTCACTGTACAGTATGTGTGTCCGAAATATCTCTGCAAGGATATTGTTTCGGTCTGTGGCGTTACCATGGCAACCAAAAAAGTCTTGCGAATTGCCGTGAGACTCAAACAATAGAGGTGTGACATTCACATTCTGTTACCTACAGCTCCGCCCCCGCCACCTGCCCCCGCCACCTGCACGCAGCTTCCCTTCCATTTGCCTCAGTAACATTACTGCACTCCACTAAGCACCACCCAACCACAGCTGCATTCGCCGGCAAGCACACAGCGCTCTCTCTCTCTCTCTCTCTCTCTCTCTCTCTCTCTCTCTCTTTCTTTCTCCCTCTCCCTCTCTATCTCTCTATCTCTTTCTCTCTCTTTCTCTCTCTGACTCTAACACACACACACACACACACACGCACGCACGCACACACACATTCGCACACAGTAAAAAGTCCTGCTCTGCAAAACCTTCACCAGGAAGTGGTGTAACTCTAATAAGTCCGACACGTACCCAAGCTTGTGCAGAGATTTGCACATGTGGACTTGGGGCCTTTCCCAATACTAATCTCTACCCCTACAGCTTGAAACGCAACCGCGAATTGGGATACCCCTTCAACAATCATGGAATGACACTCACAGCTGTCACTAATTCCATGCATTAGGTTGACATTAATAGTAATTTTTTTCATGTGCATTTCACGGAGAAAAGGGCCATCACACATTAGGACAATGTTAAACTTAGTACAATGGAATAATTATTACCACTTTAAAACCGTCAATTGCGGCGAAAATACTTAAACTTGTGTGCTATTGTGGGTGCCGCGGCTTGCCGCCAATTTTTTTATGAATTCGCAATGCATTCAGGGAAACCTGACGTAGCCCTCCGTTGTGAAGTCTGGTGTCGGAAAATCTTCGCGTGGAGGGGTGGAAAGCCCTTCGCCATACCCCTACCCATCTATCTGAACGTGAAT
>NC_085872.1:8885332-8887832 GCF_034702125.1 Engraulis encrasicolus
GCAGGTCTGTATTTACGTGTGTGTGTGTGTGTGTGTGTGTGTGTGTGTGTGTGTGTGTGTGTGTGTGTGTGTGTGTGTGTGTGTGTGTGTGTGTGTGTATGGTGTGTGTGTGTGTGTGTGTGTGTGTGTGTGTGTGTGTGTGTGTGTGTGTGTGTGTGTGTGTGTGTGTGTGTGTGTGTTTGTGCATGCGTGCACGAGCGGTGTGTGTGTGTGTGTGCGTGTGTATGCATATGTCTGTGCTTGTATGTGTGTGTATGTGGGTGCACGCGTATGTGTGTTTGTGCACTAGTCACGGGTGGCATGTGATGTGGGTAGTACGGTGCCACAGCCGCAAAATTATGGTGACAGTGATTGCCGAGGCGAAAGACAAAGTCCTACAGCACCTGGCACTAGTATGAGGTAGTGATAGGAGAAAAGAAGAGAGCAGAAGGAAGGGAGGGAGGGAGAGAAAGAGAGAGAGAGAGAGAGAGAGAGAGAGAGAGAGAGAGAGAGAGAGAGAAGATTATTCTATATGAGTATTGCTGGGTGAATGTGTGGGGGGGGTGGTAGTGGATATGCTGTGTAGGAGAATATGACAGTTAAAGAACAACAGAGGGAGATGAAGGTAGAAAGACATATCAAGCAGGCAGAGGAGAAAATGACGGGTTCCAAAAAAAGAAATAAATGGGCGAAGTGTGGGAGAAAGGAAGCTGGAAAAAGAACTGAACGTAGGACAGACGTTGTCAGATGACATGACAGAAAAGGAAAGAACAAACACCGCACAGAAGAAGATCAAGACAAAAGAAAATAATAAAGAAAAGAGCCAAAAAGTAGAAGACTGGCCATATGTAAGTGAGGATGGGTTGTTTGTGAGTCTGAGACTGAAACACAGGTCAGCAGGAAAGAGAGTTGGAAAAGTTGTCAAAGAAGTCAGGAAGATTGAAAGAAGTAAAGAGATTAAAAGAGCAGCTATGGATTTTTTTTCAGCCTGCAGTCTGCATGCAATTTTTTGAACAGCTCGTAATTTAACTACTTTTCTTTTTAAGAGTACCAATGGAAGACCAATACAATGGAAGAGCTTTAAGAATGAAAGAAGGAAATATTAGGAGAATGTAAAAGGCGATACTGCTATCCATTCCAGACATCCAGGTGCAGTGCCAAGTGAAGTCACTTCTCCCTTTCGTTATACTGCCCTATTGATGCCACCCACCCACACATACCATATACCCACAACCAGGGAAGTCGACAAGGAGGGACAAAGGGGTCGGTTGTCCCGGGCCCAGGCAAACGGGTGGTCCAAAATGTAGTTTTCATTCCATTGCATGTATTGGATGGGGGGCCCTTTCAGATGACTTTGTCCTGGGCCCAGCAAAAGCTGTCAGCGGCCCTGCCCACAACCCTGGCTGCTACCCAGCAGAGTCTCAAGGCCAGGCTGCAACAGAGAGAAAAACACCCTCCCTTACACTCACGGACGCACGCATGCACGCATGCACGCTCAACACACGCGCGCGCGCGAGCGCACACGCACTCACACACGCACACTCGCACACACGCATGCATGCACAGCCTGGGAAACTAAAGGTCATCCTACAGACTACTCACACACCCACGAACAGACACACCACATATCCTTGGCCGTGACACACCACACATCCCTGGTCCTTTTTCAACATTTCGAATCTTGATATGTTTTATTTGTCTTCAATGTATTCAATGTTTTGTATAAGTGTATGTCACTTGGCTCCACCGTTGGGAAATAGGTACAAATGTTTTCAATGTTTTGTATGAGTGGAAATCACTTGGCTTCTGATTTGGGGTACAAATGACAGGAATCTAAACTAATCTAATCTTGTCTAATCTTACCTGGGAGACCCTGCGTGTCACCTCGCCGCCGGTGACGAGTCCCTGGATGAAGGTGCGCATGGCCACGAAGGCACGCGTCACCTTCTGCTGCGAGTCGCGTGGCGTCTCGCCAAACGGCTGCAGCGTCTCCGACTGCTTGGTGACGCACTCTAGGTAGTCGTCGGAGAGGCGGAACTCCGGGTTGGCCGCCTTGAACAGCCGCTCGAGCAGGCGCAGCCAGAACTCGTTGAGCGACTCCTCCAGGTTGATGTTGGATCCGCGGTAGTAGCGCCGCAGGTCCGCAAAGAGGTCCTGCAGCACGCCTTGGTTGGGCTCGAACTGCGCGCCCAGCACCTGTGGCAGCGAGGCCTCGGAGTGGTTGATCAGCTCCAGCACATAGCCTGGATAGGTAGAGAGAGAGAGAGAGAGAGAGAGAAGGGACAAAGAGGAAGAGTGGAGGGGCAGAGAAGGGAGTGTAGGAGAGGTTAGGTTACTATGTGAAATGTCAATACAGGTAATACATACAGGTGAAATGTCTTTTATATGAACAGCACTCCTTTGGTCATGCATTCCAGATATAAAGGTATGTGAGAGTGCCTTCATCCCATGTGTAGAGAAGTAGGATTTGTGTGCTTCAATGAACATATGTGGTGATATGGGGTATACCAATGAGGAGTAC
>NC_085872.1:8892832-8897103 GCF_034702125.1 Engraulis encrasicolus
TTCTGGAGACGCACTGTACTTTTCAAAAAAAACAGTGCAGAACTGAGTTGGACCGGCGCCAAAGTGCTGACAGACCAGTTGGTTTACAGCATTGAGACCTTGGGCGCTGATAAGCGGCCTGTATCTGTATCCACTCAGACACAGGGGCATTTCAACAAGCCCTCTGTGCCTGTAAGTGTGCAAACTGAGCCACAGACTGGCGAAAGCACACACACAGATGACGTAGCCAAGTCCCTCTCTGCTCAAGTGGAAAACAACGGAACACACAGAACTCGCCACAAACTGAACCAGCTTTCGGAACAGCTGGAAGATCTGTCACAGAAGAAACTGGCAGCAAGCCGCTCGCCGGAGATCAAGTGTTCACCTCCTTGTCGGACTGGCAAAATGCCATTGGCATCACCAATTCCACCTCCCAGGTCTGCCAAAAAGCGACTGTCCACACAGGAAATAGGAAATGTGGTTTCCTCAAAACCAAACTCACCCCCCGGATGTGGCGAAACGCAGCCACCAGCAAGCCCTGGCAACGGCGACAAAATGCAATCACCAATGGAATCACAACCTTCCCGGAACGACGAAACACCATCTTCATCTCCCAGACTGAGATTTCCAGAAACTATGGCGAGACTACTCCCCTATGCCAGATCTACCTTTTCTACCCCCAGACATTCCTACCAAGCCTCCTATGCGGATATTTCTCAAGGTCAACCTCATTCTACCCCAAAATATAAAAGGATACTTCCATCCATGACTGCACCCAAAAAAGGCAAGGCCCCACAACCACCTGTCTGTGCTCTGGAGTACAGTAGTATCAGTGAGGATGACATGGTTGAAAGCACAGTCTGATATCAACTGGGTCCCTACCCACATAGTAACAGTTGTTTTGAAAATAAGCAGATAAGGGGACCCGTGGACAATCTTATTCCAGTTCTAACAACAAAACGAGGTCTCTTGAGGACACACATGCAAGGGAGTAACTTTGACTTTGACATTGGTGGGGACACAAAATTGGTGGGGTTCGGGGGTTTCTCCCCCGAGAAAATTTAGAAAATACAATTGTTAAAAGTACAATTTTAACGCAATATGTGAATGTATTAGCCTATGAATTAATGTAGCTCAATGGTTTTAGAGGGGGATGATTTTTGACCATTTTCATTGTGTCTGTGTGTGTGTGGGGGGGGGGGGCTGATTACCAATCATAAGTTCATGGCACACAGATGTTATATCAATGAGCAGATGATATGTCAACGAGCGTTCCTTAGGAAGTTGGTCTTTCAATCACACGGTTGCAGGCTTAAATCCCACCCTTAGGCTACCTCTGTTTACACCTCCATCCATGACTGGAGTGAAATTGACCAAAGCAGCTAGTTCTGATACAACATTGCTCCAGAGACTGTTACCAATAACATATAAGTAGCTTTGGGTTCAAATGTCAGCAAAGTGGTATTGCCTAACATGAAAATGATCACCAGTTCTGCCAATAGGCCTAGCCTACTCACTTTATTGACATTTAGGCCTATTTTAACAGCAACAAAAATGACACTGACATTTGCAAACCTTTTCTTGAAATAAGCTTGCATGTTTTTTTAAATAAAAAATAAATAAGACCCGGCCCAGAAATTTTTTTTGGGTTCCGGTGCCGACTGACCCTTTTTATCCTCCAAAATTAGCGATGCTGTGTGGACTGTTGTAGCCTACATACAAAACAACACATTCTCATAGGCTAACTCCCTATCTCTCGCTTTCTCCCTGCCTGTAGCTGCGTTTGCATCATAGCAGCCTACAGGCAACACACGTGCGCGTGCAAGTGTCTTTGCGCAGCGCGTCTTGACAGAAATCCCAGCGATGTCACCACATAGTTGCGCACCAACTGTGTCACGTTGTAGGCGAATTTTAATGCTACAACATACCAGTTAGCTTTGTAGCCCTTCTACATGACCGAAATGCAATACAACACAATGAGTAGGTGTAGGCCTATCTGCGATTTTTGAATGATGTTGGTTACATACTGGAAGAAGGCTTCCATTTCAGCCGCGTTGGATGTTCAGCGAGATCAGAACCAAGTCGCAGCAATTAGTCTAGGCTACTCAAGTAGTCCTACAGTTAAATAGCCTGTAAAACCAAGTCAGGTTAATTTAATATGAAATAAGGGAAATGTTTTGCCGAAGTGTAGCCTTCCTTTAGGAACTCTTTCATTTACCACATGGGTCGCGTTAACAGAGGTTTGTCCGACGGATTTTTTTTAAAAGGAAGACTGAAGATTCTGAAGCCTGCCCGTCCTTTCGACGGTAGTTTAAATAGGCTACACCCGTATTAGTAGATCAAGTGTGCATTTCAATTCGTTATTAGGCCTATCTGTGCTGCGCAGATACCACATTTCTTCTTAAATAGGCCACTTTATCCTTCACCTTTCTCCGCCTCTCTCTGCTTGTCACGCAACTATTACGCATCTGCAGGGCTCCGGTCCCTGCACCCAAATAGTGAATTAGAAATTGCCGATGATGTCGGCACAACTGTTGGAATAGGCTAATTAAGATTCAGAACCGTTTGTAGGCCTATACGTAGGACTAGGCTACTACATTTCACCACAATCTGATTTAATGGCAGGGCGAAGTTATCCCTCTATCGCATTTCATAAAAGTTTTCATAAGTTTTTTTTTTTCATACACAGGCGTCGCCACAAACTCCTCGCTTGAAACAAAAAGTACTGTAGGCAGGCCTATGTACCAGAAATAGTAACGCACGGTGTCTTACATAAGTAACTTTAATCTGACGTTTTGAAATGGTAGTTGTTAGACTAGGCCTACTCGTTACTGAAAAAAGTAGTGCGACTACAACGTTACCGGCAACACTGGTCGTGATTACACAGTAGGGGGCTAAATATTGGTGGGGACGTGTCCCTACCATCCCTACCATAAATTACGCCCATGCACGCATACATTCCCCCAAGACGGCAAGCATGGGAAATCTCAGACTTGTCCCAAAAAAACTCACTACCACAGTGGAAATGCCTCCAATGCTCAATGCTAAATTAGCTTTACAGAATAGTAGATCTCTAAGGAACAAGCCTTTTGTTGTCAATGAGTTTATCTGTACCCACAACCTTGATTTTTTATTTTTAACTGAAACATGGCTGGAAAAATCCACTAGCTCTATCACACTTATAGAAGCAACTCCGTCACACTTTAATTTCATTAGTACAGAAAGGCAGAATAAACAGGGAGGGAGGGGGGTAGGGTAGGTAGCAATTATTTTCAAGGCACTGTTTCAATGTCAAAAGACATCACTAGGTGAATTTTCATCTTTTGAATACTTAGCTTGCAGTTTCTAAAATGTTCTATTCTGACATACTGTTATTGACTATTTACAGACCCCCAAGACTTTCGACATGCAACCACTCTTCTTAGAGGAAATTTGGTGAGCTGTTGTCGAAGTGTTTGTGTGGACTATGATAGCTTGTTTATCAGCAGGCGATTTTAATTTTTTACGTGGACGACTTAGAGAATGTCTATGCTAAGGAATTTTTAAGTCTTATTGACATTTTTTAGCCTCACACAGCATTGTAACAGGACCAACACACAACCAAGGTCACACTTTAGGAACCTAATAATAACAAAAGGCCTTAATGCTTGTGCTAGTGTCAAAGACTATGGCTTTTCTGACCATTACTGCATTTTTTCTGATGTTTCTATTGTACCCTCATGTTCAAAGGGAATCTGTTTACAGTCAAAAAAACGTATAATCAACTGTGAGACAGCCTCACTCTTTCAGCAAGCACTTTCAGAGATCCAAAGTCAAACCTCAGAGAGAGTGCAGATGATCTCATGGTTAATTTTAATTCAAGGGATGACCCGTATTATGGATGTTTAATGCCCCCGAAAAAAAATCAAAACAGTGGGACGTGAAAAAAGCACCTTGGAGAAAGAATCCCCACAGTTATATTGCTAAAGCAAGAATGCAGGAGGGCTGAAAGACAGTGGCGTAAATCCAAACTTGAAGTCCACTACCAAAATCTATAAACACACACTCTCGAAATACAACGCAAGAAATTTCTAAAGCTAGACAATCTTTTTTCTCTGACATAATTAACAGAAATATTAATAATGCACGTGTCCTGTTTGGCACTGTGGAAAAGCTAGCAAGGCCCCCAAATNTAATGCCTCTCCTGAGTTCCTCTCAGTCAGCAAATGCAATGAGTTCGCATCCTTTTTCAAAGGAAAGATTGAAAAAATACGTGCAAACATACTCACACATGTGCCAACCGACCCCGGCAA
>NC_085872.1:8897203-8907203 GCF_034702125.1 Engraulis encrasicolus
ACGCACGAGTGTGTGCGTATGTGCGTGTGTGTGTGCACGCGCGCGCGTGTGTGTTTGTGCATGTCTAGTTGTAAGGCTACATAACTGCGCCTCATGAAGGAGGCCCCGATTAAAGCCCTGTAATGACCCAGAGGGGAGCGAGAGACGCTTCAGCCTCAACCTCATCGGATGCTCTGGCATCTGGCCGTGATGATGAGGTTGTTTAGATGCATCAGATTTGTGTAATTTATGGAATCCGTTGGCTGCAGCTCAAAAGACACTACATCCGCGAAACCCAAACGACATGAACGACCGCCGCCAGCCAGCCAGCCAGCCAGCTACCCCACCCCTCCCCCCGGCACTGCTCCACACTCGCCTGCCTCACACCCCACCTCCACCCCCTGGAGTTCAGAGTGAATCCACACACCCTTGGAAAAAGTTACTGACCTCATTGTTAACAGTGGCGGCATTGGTGATGGCGGTGGCGGCAGCGGCAGCGATGGTTGCCAAGGCCCCGGCGTCAGCACGAGGATGACATTTCATCGTCCGGCCAAGAAACACGGAGTCACGGTAATTACTTACACGTTTTCCCCCAGTCGGGCCCTATTTAATGAACAGATCCCTCAACGTCCTTCAGAGTGTGCTTAAGCAGATGGCCAGAGTGAAATACGCAGTCAACACAAGAGGGAAGGGACAAGACATGGAAGAGAAAGTGTGAGAAACAGACATAGAGGAAGAGAGATAGAGAAATAGATCAATGAAGAGATAGAGAATGACAGAGAGACTGATAATCAGTAGGCGAGTACATCTATGCAAAAAAAAGACCTAACCCCAAAAAAATTGATACAAAAGGTTTTTCAACTGATTTTGTTACCTCTAAGTGTCCTTAATAACATACTAAAAATCTAGGAAAATCTGACTTCAGGAAAGGTGTCATTTTCAAGATCAAAGTTTTTAAAAATAAAGGTTACTACATGATAATTACATTGGCATGAACTAACATGTTTTCAGGATCTGTTTGTTTGGAGTGCTGTTTGGGTGGATAAAGACACTACTGCTATGATAATATCCATGTGCTGTTTGTCAGGGCACATCATCAGTGATGAATCATGGTGTCACTAGGTATTTTGGGTCTTTCAGCAGCTGAACTGAATAGACAGGAGCCACTACATGTGTAAGTAGAGGGCAAGGTGAAACTGTTGGTACTGGAGACAGACAATGTCCTGAAAGGACATAGGGCTTTAGCATAGCTTTCAGGTAAGCCAGAGTAGGGCCTGTTGTAGCGTCATAGGCAAGGGTCAGGGCCTTGTATTCAATTAGGGCATGAGAAAGAGGACATGACTGGGAAACTGAGGCTATGTGGTCAGAGAATGATAGATGGTCATCAACAATGACACCTAGATTTCTTGTGGCCTTATTTGAGGCAACAGTAGCAGAATCCATATTGAGCTCGATAGCATGGCAACCTAAATCTTTGGCTGGGATCACCAGCAGTGCATTTGGGCGAGGCTCAACTGAAGGTTGCATTCCTTCATACTTGTGGATAGTTCAGAGAGGCAAGCGGAAATGTGTGTGACCGTGGAGTCATCTGGCACAAAGTAACTGTGCTTCATGGGTGTAACAGTAGTATGAGAAGCTGTGAGAACAGATAACATGGCCCAGTGATGTGGTGTACATGGCAAATAGGAGTCCCAGCACCAGCCCTTAGGACACCTCTGTGGAGAGGCTATGATTTGAGGACAACTGACCTTGCCCTTGATACATGCTAACAATGATACCACCAGACTCAAAGAATGTCTGGAAGAACTTGAGACACATAAAACTCAATTATTTATCTAAGAGAGATGTTAAATGATCATGTTTTGGAAAAAAAATGCTAGCTGGTGTGTCTGCACAAAATGTTTAGATTTACTACAAAACAAAAAGAGATGTCCATAATCTCTTCTGAAGATATCTTCTGGCTTACTAGAAACAAAATAAAAGAGTAATTTTGAGCTTGGCTTTTTCAGATTTTGAGGTTTTGCATTTTGAAATTTAATGCATATTTAATTAGATATAGTCCAATTACCATATTAAAACATAACATTTCAGAAAACTTGCAATACATTTTTTTCTCACAAATATGTGAGTAATCACCGGATTAAGTTTCATGGTGATATCGGCAAGCTAAATTTTTTGGCCTATTCACCTGGAGTGTCTCTTGACCCTTATAATAAGCCTATGGCAGCCATGTTGAAAAAAACTAATTTCCCAAAGTCAGATTTTACTAGATTTTTAGTATGTCATTTAGCAGGTCCAATAGTAATAGAATCCATAAAAAAACCTTTTGTATCAATTTTTTTGGGGTTAAACCCTAAATGTACTCGCCTACAGATAAAGAATGAGTTCAAGAGACATAGCAAGATAGCAAGGAAAAGGAAACTAAATTCTGAAAGGATTAAAGGAGTGAAAGAGATAGATACATAAGGATTCGGAATATGTAATAGATGAGAGAGAGAGAGAGAGAGAGAGAGAGAGAGAGAGAGAGAGAGAGAGAGAGAGAGAGAGAGAGAGAGAGAGAGAGAGAGAGAGAGAGAGAGAGAGAGAGAGAGAGAGAGAGAGAGAAGGCTGAGGTGGTTTGAGGGAGGAAAGAGAGAGGCACTGAAAGAGAGACTGAGAGCAATAAAAGAGAAAAAAGAGAAAATGATACAAAGAGAAACACAAGATAAGGAAGGAAAAATGAGAGTCTGAAAATTGAGTCATGGAGAGCAGAAAGAGAGGTGGGACAAGAAAGAAAGAAAGAAAGAAAGAAAGAAAGAAAGAAAGAAAGAAAAGAAGGCTGGAGGAAGACAGAAGCGATGGAGGAAGTAGGCCAATGGCTAGTGGCACTAAATCCTATTCTCCTTGGACACACAGACACACAGACACACAGACACACACACACACACACACACACACACACACACACACACACACACACACACACACACACACACACACACACACACACACACACACACACACACACACAGAGAGCAAAGCCAACCAGCACTCCCTTGGGCCCGTCTGTGGGGAGCTAATCAGGAATAGACATGTCAGCTCAGTGTCACACTACATGCTAATACCTGGGACCCACACTACGCTCTGCTCTGCCTCCAAAAGACACACATGCACGGATACGCACATGAGCACACGCAAGCACGCACGCATGTACGCAGGCACACACACACACACGCACACAGACTTTCACATGCATAGTATAAAGACACAGACATACAGTATACACAGACCTACAGGCAGGGCCGTAATCAGACATTGTCAAATATTGGGGTCAAATACTGTGCGCTGTACTTCATACTGTACATTTAGAGTGCTTCAAACACTTCAGTCAAACTCTTAAGTTTGTTTTCATTAATCACTGCCTTGAGGATAAATGGGGGGTGGCGTATACAGACTGAATTTATCATTGTTGATCATATATCGATTTTCATGACCTCTGTGTCCTCAATGGTAGTTACGGCCATGCCTACAGACATATACACACATACAGGCATACATACACATATACAAACACACACACACATATACGCATGTATATATACGAACGCAAGCACCCATGCAGGCACACACAAGGGAGCGCACGCACACACGCACAAGGTCGCACACGCATGCACACACGCACACTTACACACACACACACACGAATACGCTACACTATCAACTCCTCCTTATGCTCTTTCTCACTCTCACTCTCACTCACTTACACTAATGTGTGGGAACACTTCCAGAAAAGGGAATTGAGAGAATCTGATCCCAGGAAAGGCTTATGTCCTGTGGGCTGAGTGTGGTGTGGCCACATGGGTGGGTGGAGGGTAGTGGTGGTACTGATCATGGTGTTTGTGTGGGGGTGATAGTAGGGTGTGAGTGTGTGTGAGTGGGTGTATATGTGTGTATATGTAGTCATGTAGTTTGTGTGAGTGTGATTGGGTATATTTATGTGTGTTTGTGTGCGTGCGTGCGTGCGTGCGTGCGTGCGTGCGTGCGTGCGTGCGTGCGTGCGTGCGTGGGTGCGTGCGTGCGTGCGTGTGTGCTTGCGTGCGCGTGTGTGTGTTGGTGTGTGTGTGTTTGAGTGTGTATGAGTCTGTGGTATGAGGGTGGTACTCATCTGTGCTCTGATTATTGTGTGTTCTTAAAGTTTAGATGACTTAAGCTTATGGATGCTGGCCTGATTGCCTATAGCAGGCCTACAGCCTACCTAGAGCAGGTCTGTATTTACATGTGTGTGTGTGTGTGTGTGTGTGTGTGTGTGTGTGTGTGTGTGTGTGTGTGTGTGTGTGTGTGTGTGTGTGTGTGTGTGTGTGTGTGTGTGTGTGTGTGTGTGTGTGTGTGTGCGCGCACAAGTGTGTTTGTGCATGCGTGCACGAGCGGTGTGTGTGTGTGTGTGCGTGTGTATGCATATGTCTGTGCTTGTATGTGTGTGTATGTGGGTGCACGCGTATGTGTGTTTGTGCACTAGTCACGGGTGGCATGGGTAGTACGGTGCCACAGCCGCAAAATTATGGTGACAGTGATTGCCGAGGCGAAAGACAAAGTCCAACAGCACCTGGCACTAGTATAAGGTAGAGATAGGAGAAAAGAAGAGAGCAGAAGGAAGGGAGGGAGGGAGAGAAAGAGAGAGAGAGAGAGAGAGAGAGAGAGAGAGAGAGAGAGAGAGAGAGAGAGAGAGAGAGAGAGAGAGAGAGAGATAGAGAGAGAGAGAGAAGATTATTCTATATGAGTATTGCTGGGTGGATGTGTGGGGGGTGGTAGTGGATATGCTGTGTAGGAGAATATGACAGTTAAAGAACAACAGAGGGAGATGAAGGTAGAAAGACATATCAAGCAGGCAGAGGAGAAAATGACGGGTTCCAAAAAAAGAAATAAATGGGCGAAGTGTGGGAGAAAGGAAGCTGGAAAAAGAACTGAACGTAGGACAGACGTTGTCAGATGACATGACAGAAAAGGAAAGAACAAACACCACACAGAAGAAGATCAAGACAAAAGAAAATAATAAAGAAAAGAGCCAAAAAGTAGAAGACTGGCCATATGTAAGTGAAGATGGGTTGTTTGTGAGTCTGAGACTGAAACACAGGTCAGCAGGAAAGAGAGTTGGAAAAGTTGTCAAAGAAGTCAGGAAGATTGAAAGAAGTAAAGAGATTAAAAGAGCAGCTATGGATTTTTTTTCAGCCTGCAGTCTGCATGCAATTTTTTGAACAGCTCGTAATTTAACTACTTTTCTTTTTAAGAGTACCAATGGAAGACCAATACAATGGAAGAGCTTTAAGAATGAAAGAAGGAAAGATTAGGAGAATGTAAAAGGCGATACTGCTATCCATTCCAGACATCCAGGTGCAGTGCCAAGTGAAGTCACTTCTCCCTTTCGTTAAACTGCCCTATTGATGCCACCCACCCACACATACCATATACCCACAACCAGGGAAGTCGACAAGGAGGGTCAAAGGGGTCGGTTGTCCCGGGCCCAGGCAAACGGGTGGTCCAAAATTTAGTTTTCATTCCATTGCATGTATTGGATGGGGGGCCCTTTCAGATGACTTTGTCCTGGGCCCAGCAAAAGCTGTCAGTGGCCCTGCCCACAACCCTGGCTGCTACCCAGCACAGTCTCAAGGCCAGGCTGCAACAGAGAGAAAAACACCTTCCCATACACTCACGGACGCACGCATGCACGCATGCACGCTCAACACACGCGCGCGCGCAAGCGCACACGCACTCACACACGCACACTCGCACACTCGCACACACACATGCATGCACAGCCTGGGAAACTAAAGGTCATCCTACAGACTACTCACACACCCACGAACAGACACACCACATATCCTTGGCCGTGACACACCACACATCCCTGGTCCTTTTTCAACATTTCGAATCTTGATATGTTTTATTTGTCTTCAATGTATTCAATGTTTTGTATAAGTGTATGTCACTTGGCTCCACCGTTGGGAAATAGGTACAAATGTTTTCAATATTTTGTATGAGTGGAAATCACTTGGCTTCTGATTTGGGGTACAAATGACAGTAATCTATTCTAATCTAATCTTGTCTAATCTTACCTGGGAGACCCTGCGTGTCACCTCGCCGCCGGTGACGAGTCCCTGGATGAAGGTGCGCATGGCCACGAAGGCACGCGTCACCTTCTGCTGCGAGTCGCGTGGCGTCTCGCCAAACGGCTGCAGCGTCTCCGACTGCTTGGTGACACACTCTAGGTAGTCGTCGGAGAGGCGGAACTCCGGGTTGGCCGCCTTGAACAGCCGCTCGAGCAGGCGCAGCCAGAACTCGTTGAGCGACTCCTCCAGGTTGATGTTGGATCCGCGGTAGTAGCGCCGCAGGTCCGCGAAGAGGTCCTGCAGCACGCCTTGGTTGGGCTCGAACTGCGCGCCCAGCACCTGCGGCAGCGAGGCCTCGGAGTGGTTGATTAGCTCCAGCACATAGCCTGGATAGGTAGAGAGAGAGAGAGAAGGGACAAAGAGGAAGAGTGGAGGGGCAGAGAAGGGAGTGTAGGAGAGGTTAGGTTACTATGTGAAATGTCAATACAGGTAATACATACAGGTGAAATCTCTTGTATATGTACAGCACTCCTTTGGTCATGCATTCCAGATATAAAGGTATGTGAGAGTGCTTTCATCCCATGTGTAGAGAAGTAGGATTTGTGTGCTTCAATGAACATATGTGGTGATATGGGGTATACCACTGAGGAGTACGTACTGTACTTATGTGTGTACACAGTAGGGCTGTATTAAATCGAATAGTGATTAGTCTTGATTCACAGTCACGGTAATGAATCGCGATGCAAAGGCGCAGTATCGTGATGTGTCCTTTCAAAGTTCTGTTACCTTTAAGTCCAGAAAACAGCGACATGATATGATGTGATAGTCCAAGTGCTTTCAAATCATCATGATTATGGGTCTGAAAATTGATGAAGTAAATATCGCAATGCATCGCAATAATAGGTATAATAGGTATCACAAAGCATCGTGAGAGTATCACATTGAAGCATGTACATCGTGATGCCTATCAAATCGTGAACCCCTATCCAATACCCACCCCTAGCACACAGCCCGTATACCATAGCAATTCGACGAGCAAATGAACTGATATTTAGCTGTCTATTTTATCTAGCTCTAAAAACCAAATGGCTCGCCTTTCCCAGCTGGATATGGCAAAACCATCTTGCTCTCCTCACCACAAAGTTCTTTGTCTCGCCTACAATTGCAATCAGCGTTGACCCACCGTCCAACATACACACACACAGCATTCTTGATTTCAATGTGGAACTAATTAGCGGGTTCTGTGAAGCCTGCTAAACCTATCAACTTTTAACCCCAGTGTTACAAAAAGAAGAGTGGAAAATCAAATGACAAGTATTTGGACTGTTCTGTATGTTGCAATGCCCTCTCTTTGCGAGTTGACTTTTTACCCACCATGTTATTTTATTGGGAAACAAAATAAAAGAATGAAATAAATAAGAAATGAAATACAATAAGAAATTCATCTCGCCTCTCTAACTCCTAAATCCCTTTGCAGCTCAGCCTCAGCATACCACAGCACTGTGTGATCATCTGCTCTCCCTCTCTACCACTCCTCAGTGCCAGCCTCTGCCTCAGCCTCTGGGTCTGCCTCAGCCACGGAGGTGTGTGTGTGTGCGTGTGTGTCAGTGTGTGTGTGCATGTGTGTTCGTTTCTCAGCTAAGTGCGCTTATGTACAGTAGGCTATGTATGTTTTCTGTTCTTCGGTTTCTGCCTTTGTCTCTACCTTAGTCATAGGTGCCAGAAAGGGCGATGCAGTGGTGCATTTGCATCCCCGTTTTTGGGCTCCCTAAGTGAGGCTTTCTCAACGTTTACTGCAGACAAATAAGTGGAAAGCAGCAGCAGTAAAATGATTAAGAAATAAAGAATAAAGAAAAAATGCACTGGCGCCCTTGGCCTCAGTGCCTTCTCGTTGGCCCAGCCTGTGCTTCTGCCTCCACCTGAGCCTCTGCCTCTGCTCTGCAAATGCCTGCCTCTTTTTCCGCCTTATTCCTCTGTCTTCATTTTACGGGGATGATGAAGAATTCGACGGCTCACCCCCGGAGTAATGTCTTTCTGAATCCCTGCAATTGTGCTTTTATAGACTGCATACCTGAATTTTGTTCTGCCCTGTGAAGATGTGGCAAGGTCGGTGTGTGTGTGTGTGTGTGTGTGTGTGTGTGTGTGTGTGTGTGTGTGTGTGTGTGTGTGTGTGTGTGTGTGTGTGTGTGTGTGTGTGTGTGTGTGTGTGTGTGTGTGTGTGTGTGTGTGGGACAAGATGTAACATGTGACTCTTCAGATATACACCACATGAACTCTCTCTCTCTCTCTCTCTCTCTCACACACACACACACACACACACACACACACACACACACACACACACACACACACACACACACACACACACACACACACACACACACACACACACACACACACACACACACACACAGACACCCTTATGATCATCTGCTCTGACTGCCAGGGTTCAGAGGAGCAGATTTGGCTTGTGTTGCTTTGTGTTTTGTTGTGTTGTGTTGCCGACAGATAAGACTAGTAGGGTCTTCTCCCAAACAGTGAGTCCAATCCCATGGTGATGGAAAACAATGCTCGCGCTGCCTAGGAGGGCCCCTCTCGGCGTGTCAACATAATTACGCTCCCGGTAAATCCCCCAACTTCATCTGCCGCGACACGGGGGAAACACAAGCTCCTCGCCGCAAGTGGCCCTCGCCATCCCAGAACTCATTTCACCTCTACTCTTCCTCTTCCTCCACCGCTGGCACGCCAGCTCTCCTTCATCCTCTCCTCTCCTTTCATCTCCTCTCTTCTTTGCTTTTACTGCACCTCCTCCCCTCTTCTTTTCATCACTGTTTCTCCTCTTCCCTTCCACTGAGGCAAACCTCTTTTATTTACATCTCTTCTTCTTCTCCTTCTTCTTCTTCTTCATCTTCTTCTTCTTCTTCTTCTTCCTCTTCATCTTCTTCTTCTTCTTCTTCTTCTTCTTCTTCTTCTTCTTCTTCTTCTTCTTCCTCTTCGTCTTCTTCTTCTTCTTCTTCTTCTTCTTCTTCTTCCTCTTCCTCTTCCTTTTCTTTCTTTTCATTGCACCTCCTCATTCGGCCCTCACCGTCCCAGACCTCATTTCACCTCCACTTTATTATAATCTCCTCTCGTTTCGTCTTCGCCTTGATCTTTGCTCTAATGCTTCCTTCTCTCATTCTGTCCCTCCCTTTCGTATCATATCCTCTCCTTTATTCTATTTCTTCATTGTTTACATCCATTCCCCCTCTCCCCCCTCCTCTCTGCTGTTCCTCTCGCCTCTCGCTGGTTTGTTTAATCTGCTGACATGTGTCTGGCTACACCAGTGTTATCTGTGGCTGAAGACCCAGATTGGTCACACACACAGAAAATGCTAATGTTTTATACACACACACGTACAGTACATACTTATGCACGCGCGTGCACACACAAACACACACTCACACTCACACACACACCAACACACACAAACACACACACACACACACACACACACACAAGGCACGCACGCACGCACGAAGCACGCACACACACACACACACACACACACACAAACACACACACACACACACACACACACACACACACACACACACACACACACACACACACACACACACACACACACACACACACACACACACACACACACACACACACACACACACACACACACACACACACACACAAGGCACGAGGACAGCTTGTCTGAGTACCCAGATAGTCAGTGTCCAATATGTTACATAACGTGTTAATATCATAAGCTCTCGCTGCTCTGACTTATGACCCGGTGAAGCTATCTACGTGACTGCTGCTGCCTAGCCTTTACTACTACTGTGCACTGAGTGACCGGCTGATGTTTTCATTACTTCACAGACACAAATGTAAGTAAGCTTACTGCATGTTAGACTAATAAGTGTATGTGTAAGCACTGTAAGCTT
>NC_085872.1:8914703-8917203 GCF_034702125.1 Engraulis encrasicolus
ATAAACACTGAAGGAGAGAAAGAGAGATCGATGAAGGAGAGGAGAGGAGAGGAGAGGAGAGGAGAGGAGAGGAGAGGAGAGGAGAGGAGAGGAGAGGAGAGGAGAGACAGGAGTGGAAAAAGAAAAAGAAAAAAAAGGAGGGAGACAGTGAGGGTCAGCAGTGAGGATAGTGAAAGGGGCTCATCTAATTTGGCCTAATTGCATTTGTCCACGTTGTTCGGCTGCAAATGATTGAGTTAGGAGAGTGTGGTGGCATGAGCAGGGGGGTAGGCAGACAAGCATGGGGTACAGGAGGGTGATGGAGGGAAATGGGGTGGTGGGGTGGTGGGGTGGTGGAATGGTGGGGTGAAGGGATAGTGGGGTGATGGGATGGTGGGGTAGTGGAGTGATGGGGATGGTGTGGTGGTGGCATGAAGGGATAGTGGGGTGATGGGATGGTGGGGTAGTGGAGTGATGGGGATGGTGGGGTGGTGGGGTGAAGGGATAGTGGGGTGATGGGATGGTGGGGTAGTGGAGTGATGGGGATGGTGTGGTGGTGGCATGAAGGGATGGTGTTATAGTGGGGTGGTGGAGTGGAGGGATGGTGTTGTAGTGGGGTGGTGGAGTGAAGGGATGGTGTTATAGTGGGGTGGTGGAGTGGAGGGATGGTGTTGTAGTGGGGTGGTGGAGTGAAGGGATGGTGTTATAGTGGGGTGGTGGAGTGGAGGGATGGTGTTATAGTGGGGTGGTGGGATGGAGGGATGGTGTTACTGCCCTGCATGCCATATGGCCAGTCCATCTCTTCGCCCTCCTCGCTCCCTGCTCGCTGCTCACGGCACACTGCTCCCTGCTCTGCAGCCGTCTAGACGTCTCATTCGACGTGGAGCAACCTTGCCACAGCTGGAACCTTCGTCCTCTTTAAGACCAATGCAGAGCAAACGGATGGAGTGAATGAAGGAGGGAGGAGAAGAGGGTGATGGGGGAGAATGAAGATGGGGATGGCGGGATAGAGAGAAGTAAAGAAAATAAGGAGAAGGAAAGGAAAAAAGGACAAAAGGAAGAGGGTGATGAGGGAGGATGAAGATGGGGATGGAGTAATAGAGAAAAGGAAGGGCAGAGGGAAAGGAAGAAAATAAGTAGAGGGAGAGGACAGGGAAGGAGAAAAAAGGCCAAAAGGAGAGAGAAGAGAAGAGAAAAGAAAGACGAGAGGAAAGAAGAGGAGAGAGAGAAATATGGCGCGTGCTGCTGTAGAGGGTCATTTTTTCCTGGCGGGGAGAAATATTGCAAGGGACAGATAAGGAAATCGGTTTGCACGCTAGTCTGTGGCCTGCCCAAGTGCAGCCAACAAATGCCCTGAAGTTGCGCCAGTGGGCAAGAGAGAGCCCGAGAGAGTCAGACAGGCCTGTGGAAGGCATTCTGGAACCATTTCCCAATGATAGATGTCATAGGAAATGCTTTACATGGATAAAAAACAAGTAAAATAGCTACTTGAAAGAGACACTTTTATCTCCTCTGGTTCTCTAGAGTTTTTTTGGGTGTGTATATGACACAAAATACGAGGCTACAAACCGACGTACAAGATTGTGCTCATACTGAAACTATGTAATAAAAATGCCACTGATACAGTTTCTCTTTGTCTCTGCCTGTGACTCTCTCTGTCTTGCTCGCTCTCTCTACCTTTCCACATCCTCTTGTCTCTCTCATTCTCTCTCTCATTCTTTCTTCCAGCCTCTCCTTCGTCATTTTCTCTTTCTGCTCAGGTAACTATGCGGGCTCCGTCTCCTCTCCCTTGAATTAATAGGCCTGTAACAGGTGAGGAAGGCTGTTCATTCGCAGGTAGGGTAGTAAAGAAGAGAGTCAGACATCAGGGAGGAGGGAGGGGGTGATGAGCAGACAGAGGAGTATAAACACTGAAGGAGAGACAGAGAGATGGATGAAGGAGAGGAGGAGAGGAGGAGTGGAGAGGAGAGGAGAAAGTGGATAGCAGAGGAGAGGAGAGGAGAGGAGAGGAGAGACAGGAGTGGAAAAGGAAAAATAAAAAAAGGAGGGAGACAGTGAGGATAGTGAAAGGGGCTCATCTAATTTGGCCTAATTGCATTTGTCCACGTTGTTCGGCTGCAAATGATTGAGTTAGGAGAGTGTGGTGGCATGAGCAAGGAGGGGTATGTGGGCAGGCAGACAAGCATGGGGTACAGGAGGGTGATGGAGGAGAATGGGGTGGTGGGGTGGTGGGGTGGTGGAATGGTGGGGTGATGGGATAGTGGGGTGATGGGATGGTGGGGTGATGGGATGGTGGGGTAGTGGAGTGATGGGGATGGTGGGTGGTGGGGTGAAGGGATAGTGGGGTGAGGGGATGGTGGGGTAGTGGGGTGGTGGGGTGGTGGCATGGTGGGGTGAAGGGATAGTGGGGTGATGGGATGGTGGGGTAGTGGAGTGATGGGGATGGTGTGGTGGTGGCATGAAGGGATGGTGTTATAGTGGGGTGGTGGAGTGGAGGGATGGTGTTGTAGTGGGGTGGTGG
>NC_085872.1:8932203-8934703 GCF_034702125.1 Engraulis encrasicolus
GAGAGTGAGGCGGAGAGAGAGAGAGAGAGAGAGAGAGAGAGAGAGAGAGAGAGAGAGAGAGAGAGAGAGAGAGAGAGAGAGAGAGAGAGATAGAGAGAGAGAGAGAGAGAGAGAGAGAGAGAGAGAGAGAGAGAGAGAGAGAGAGAGAGAGTTCATGTCAGGGATTACTGAGTTTGCTCCTTGGCTCTGAGTCAGAGATTGCACGAGTGTGTCCATGTATGTGGACACTTTCCCCCGGCAGATTCCTCTGGATTTAGACAGGATAAACACGTGTTATGGATACTAAGCCGCTGGGGGGTGGGGTGGGGGTTGTGGACGGTGGGGGCAACTTGAATGAGAAGTTCGTATATACAAAGTCACTGGGCAGCCGAGGCACGTGAAGCCAAGAGAAATGTCGAAGGGTTACTAAAGGAGACGGCAGGAACTCCACAAATAGAGGACAGAAGAGGAACACAAGGTCTCACAGAGCCGTCCCCCTCTCAAAAGAAAAAAAAACAGGGACAGAGGGAGAGGGAAAGATGGTAAAAAAAGAGAGAGAGGGAAAGATGGTAAATGTTAAAGTGAGTGAGAGGGCAGGAGTAAAAGGGAGAGCAAAGAAACAGCAACTTTTAAGGCCTCCTTTATTTGGCAATAAAACCCGGAGGAGTAGCCCGTAAATATGAGGTACATAAAAAGCAGAGAGAGTGACAGAGGAAGAAAGGAAAGAGACACAGGGTCAGGGCAGGAGAACAGGATTATGGTGTGACAGGTGTGTGTGTGTGTGTGTGTGTGTGTGTGTGTGTGTGTGTGTGTGTGTGTGTGTGTGTGTGTGTGTGTGTGTGTGTGTGTGTGTGTGTGTGTGTGTGTGTGTGTGTGTGTGTGTGTGTGTGTGTGTGCGTGCACGTCTGTGCATCCGTTCGTGTGCATGTGTGTAATTATGTACATCTGTATGTGTATGCATGTGACTATGAGGCAGGGAACACACTGTGTCGTTTAGCAGATATACAGTAAAGATAGAGAGACAAAGGAATAAAGAAAGGGGTAGCGATAGATAGATAGATAGATAGATAGATAGATAGATAGATAGATAGATAGATAGATAGATAGATAGATAGATAGATAGATAGATACTAGATAGATAGATAGATAGATAGATAGATAGATAGATAGATAGATAGATAGATAGATAGATAGATAGATAGATAGATAGATAGATAGATAGATAGATAGATAGATAGATAGATATATCTCCTCTCCTCTCCTCTCCTCTCCCTCCTCTCCTCTTCCTCCTCTCCTCTCCTCTCCTCTCCTCTCCTCTTCCTCCTCTCCTCTCCTCTCCTCTCCTCTCCTCTCCTCTCCTCTCCCTCCTCTCCTCTCCTCTCTCTCCTCTCCTCTTCCTCTCCTCTCCTCCTCTCCTCTCCTCTCCTCTCCTCTCCTCTTCTCCTCTCTTCTCCTCTCCTCTCCTCTCCTCTCCTCTCCCCTCCTCTCCTCTCCTCTCCCCAGAGCTCAGCAGAACACCACAGCATTAGCTATAAATCAGGTCGCGCTACCGAGCTCTGCACACTCCTTTTACCTCCATCTCTCTCTCTCTCTCTCTCTCTCTCTCTCTCTCTCTCTCTCTCTCTCTCTCTCTCTCCCTTTCTCTCAATCACTCTCCTGCTTTCCCTCTCTCTCTCGCTTCCTCCTTCACTCTGTCTCTCCCTCTCTCTCTTTTTCTCACACTCTCCTGCTTTCCCTCTCACTCTCTCTTCCTCCTTTACTCTCTCACTTTTTTCTTCTCTCTCTCTCGCTCTCATTCCTGCCTCTCTCTTCCTCTGCTTCGCTGTCAAACTCACTTCCACTCTCTGTTCCTTCTTCTCTCTCTCCTCTCTTTTACTCCGTCTTTTTATCTCCCTCCCTGCCTCTCTCTCTCTCTCTCTCTCTCTCTCTCTCTCTCTCTCTCTCTCTCTCTCTCTCTCTCTCTCTCTCTTTCTCTCTCTCTCTCTCTCTCTCTCCTGTCAGCATTGCCAGTGCTTGGCCCAGTCCCAGGCTGCTGCAGCCATCTCTGGGCGCTTGACCTCCAGCTCAGCCAGGAAAAATGTGCCTAATCTACCCAGCGCTGCAGACCTCGGGGCATATGACACACACACACACAAGAGGAGACAGACTGCAGGGAGAGACGGGGAGAGGGAGGGAAGGAAAGGACAGAAAAATAGACAAAACCACAAAAAGAAAAAGAGACAGAAATACGTGCAGATAGAGTTTAAGTATTGTAATGCGATGTATATGTACGGTAAGTAAGAATGAGACAGCAAAGGCACAAGGAGAGAAGGCTGAAAAATGCACATTCATTCAGATGAAAAGATGGCGACACACACAGACATGCATTGAAATAGGGAAAGGCAAAAGAGAGAGAAACCAAAGAGAGAAAAGGGAGAAGAGAGAAATAAACACAGGAGGTAAGAGAATGAAGAGAGAAAGGCAAAAGGGGAAAAGGAAAAACAAGAGAGTGCTCTATTTCTCCGCTCGGCACGAGTGGCAG
>NC_085872.1:8939703-8944703 GCF_034702125.1 Engraulis encrasicolus
GGGGCTCTCCACTCTCATCTTTCTCTCCTCTCCTTTCTCAATCTCCTCTCTCGGTCCTCCTCTCTCCTCGATATTCTGTCTGTTCCCCTCTCTCTTCCCTCCTCCACTCTTTTCTTTCTGTCCTCCTCTCTACCATCTTTTCTCCTCTCTCCTCTCTTTTGTCTCTGCCCCCCTCTCTCTTCTATTTTCTCTCTGGTTTCCTCTCTCCTCTCTCTGTTCTCCTCTTCTACCCCTGTTGCTCTGAGGTTTGCCTCGGTCTAGTTCTCTTGTGGTCTGTGTAAAATGTCCTCAGTGTCTATGGAGTTGATGTAATGCAGGCAATCCCTCTCTCTCTCTCCCCCCCTCTCTCTCTCTCTCTCTCTCTCTCTCTCTCTCTCTCTCTCTCCCCCCCTCTCTCTCTCTCTCTCTCTCTCTCTCTCTCTCTCTCTCTCTGAGCCCTCTTTCTGGCCACCATCCCTCACATTTCACAGCTGAGCGTGAACACAAAGGCCAGACTCAGATTTCCTAATAGCTTTGTGGTGCGGCGGCCATTACAAGTCAGAAACAGAGTGAGACAAAGAGGATAGCTATAGCTAGATAGATGGAGATAGATTGCGCAGGCGCGAGAGAGAAAGACGTCATGAGAAAAGACGGAAAGACAGCGAGAAAACAGAACAAAATAGAATGAAAGAGTGGAGACACACACACACAGAACCCTGCAGTAGTCACGTAATGACAGTCAGCTCGAGTCAGATCGGGAGAGAAACGTCATGAGAAAAGACAGCGGGCTGGAAAACAAACAAAACAGAAAGAAAGAGCGGAGACACAGACACACAGGCCCTGCAGTAGTCACGTAATGACAGTCAGCGCCCTGCAGGCCGCCAGGAGAGCCAGTGTCACACTACATAATGGTGGCATTGTGATGTGGCTGATACCTCCCTGGGCACTGCCGCCACTGCTGCTGTTGCCACTCGTCTAATCCGCAACCGCATGCAACCAAGAGAAAGAGTTGCTGGCCCGGCCTAGTGCAGGCAGCCCTTTTCTCCCCCATCACATCAGGGTGGTATGACCAGTGTGGTGGGGAATGAAAAGGCGTCAGTCTCTGGGTGTTGTAACAATAGGATTAGCTTGCTAGCTAGCAGCTGGCTGCCCTACAACTCACACTCTTCAAGGGTCCTATGTTCTAATAGGCTCATGTTCACTCGCTTGGTCCTCACAGCGATTGTTGGCAGATTTGTTGACTTTCCCATTAACTGGGTAATCTGGTAAAATGGTGACAGTGCTTCAAAATTTTTGAATGTGCGCTCTAATGTGATGGGATTGTGCTTGAGATACTCGTATGTCTAGTGGTGGTGCTGGTGTTTTTGTTTAGGCTCTCATTACTCACAGTGGAAGCTCTTGTACTGTGTGTGTGTGTGTGTGTGTGTGTGTGTGTGTGTGCGCGCGCGCGCGCGTGCGTGCGTGCGTGCGTGCGTGCGTGCGTGCGTGCGTGCGTGCGTGCGTGCGTGCGTGCGTGCGTGTGTGTGTGTGTGTTTAGTAGTGCTCTCAGTAGTACTCACTGTCGAAGCTCTTGTACTGGGTGTTGAGGGTGATCTGGAGGGAGCGGCCCTCCTCCTTGACCAGACGCTCGAAGTCGACGCGACTCAGGTTGGTCAGCTTCTCCTCCATCTCACTGGTGCAGCAGGTGTAGCCCTGAGGACACACGCGCAAGTGCTCACCTGAGGAGGAGACACAGAGAAAGAGGGAGAGAGAGGAGAGATACGTTAGATTATTGGATTTCATTGTCAAGTGCTCACTGAGGGGAGAGGGGGGTGGGGGATGCAGGGGGGTAGGTTGGAATGAAATGTATTATTAGAATTTTATTGATGTTGTGACACCTCACCTGGGTGTTACATTGGACATAATAGGTAGTTGATCAGAAAGAGAACTAAAGCCCCCAGCACACCATTTCACAGTAAGTGAGCAGGAGCTTCATACTGGGTTTTTTTTTCCAGTTAACAATCAAGAATCAAAGAATGCATTTCAGCAAATGGTACACATTACAGTATATGCTGTGTGTGTAAGTAGCAGTGAAAGTGAAACAGCAACAAATGTTAATAATATTTCTGAAGGTAGTACAGTATACATGCAAGGGCTCATAATGAAGGAACGTTGAGGGATTTTAATCTTTATTTGAATTTGAGAGAAACAGCTAAAATAGAATCAAGAAAAAATCAAAGCAGGGAGGATGAGAGCACTGGAGGAATACAGAGACGAGTTACATCTAAGGATGAGGTAGGACAGTTATAGACAGAAAGAGAGGGAGAGTGAGCTGAGAAGGAAGTAAAAAAAAAGACAAGAGCAGGGAAGGAAACGAGGAGGGAAAGGAAAGGAAAGGAAAGAGGGAAAAGGGAAAGAGGAAACATTCTGTCGGCGCAAAGAGCAGCTCATCAAATTTCACCCCGCAGGATCTGAAATGCGGGTGAAAGATAACATGGACCGTGGCCCTGTTGAGGCAGGCAGATGATTTTATTAAGGAGGAAAAAAAGGCCTCCATGAATATTGATGAACGTGTAAGGGGAGGGTAGGGGAGGTGGTGAGGTGTGGCGTGGCGTGGTGTGGTGTGGCGTGGTGGGGTAGTGTCGGGGCTTTGGTGGTGGTGGTGGTGGTGTAGGGGGAAAGACATCCACAGTGTAGCGTCTGTGGTGGTAGGGCAGAATGCTTAAGCAGACATCCACTCCAGATTCCCCCAGCTTTCAATTCCAGCACGGACAAAAAGCCCTTTCATGGGGGCGCTTAGTATCACACATTAATATGCTACACACACACACACACACACACACACACACACACACACACACACACACACACACACACACACACACACACACACACACACACACACACACACACACACACACACACACACACACACACACACGCATGCACATGGCCACAGATACGGGTACAAACACAGACACCCACAGACACACCTGTGCACATATTCACATAGTCACAGACTCACACACTTACTCCCCACACACTCCCCCCACACACACAGTGTCTACACAAACATAGAGACACTTAGCCACTGACCCACATAGACGAGAAAATACACCCACACACGCTCACAAACATATGCACACACTATCCTCTGGTACACACACCCAAATCCCCAAAGTCATTGTCAAGGTACAACAGGACGCCAAATAGGATCTTGTTTACTCTGGACTTAAGGAAGCACACGCGCACACGCGCACACGCGCACACGCACACACACGCACGCACACGCGCACACGCGCACACGCGCACACGCGCACACGCGCACACGATTGCACGCACGCCTGCACACACGCATACACACTTGCATGCACATGTACACGCACACGCACACGCACACAAACAGACAGTCACACACACACACACACACAGAAAGAGAGACAAACACACACACCAGCTCTCCCCTGCACCTCTGTGACTCTTAATTGGACTCTAAAAGGGAGTGTGACGGCGCTGTCACGCCTCCTCCTCCACCGTGGGCCGGCCAGACACTCTTGGAGGACCACAGAGGCAGCCAACACCTGTGACCTCCACACACAGCGCAGGGAGCAGAGAGAGATAAGGGAGAGGCACAGATAAAGGCAACAAGGAAACGAAAAGGAAAGGGAAGTGAGGATAAGAGGAGGACTACGTACAGAGGAGAGGGGAGGGGAGGGGAGGGGAGGAGAGGGGAGGAGAGAGGAGGGGAGGGGAGGGGAGGGGGAGAAAGGAGGGTATGGGTGAGGGTAGAAGTGGAGAGACGGAAGATAAGGGGAGGAAAGAAGGGGGAAGGCAGAACGAGAGAGCAAGTAAGTGGTGTGAAAAGGGTGGGAGGGGTGAGCACAGCCGAGGACAGCAGAAGATAGCAGAGGAGGGGAGAGGACGGAGAGTGGAGAGGAGGATAGAGGATAGCAGAGGAGAGGAGATGAGAGGAGGGAGGGCAGAGAGGAGGGCAGAGGATAGCAAAGGAGGGGAGAGGAGAGGAGAGGAGAGGAGAGGAGAGGAGAGGAGAGGAGAGGAGAGGAGAGGTGAGGAGAGGAGAGGAGAGAGGAGGGCAGAGGAAAGCAGAGGAGGGGAGAGGAGGATGGAGAGCAGAGAAGAGGGCAGAGAATAGCAAAGGAGGGGAGAGGAGAGAAAGGAGAGCAGAGAGGAGGACAGAGGATAGCAGAGGAGGGGAGAGGAGAGAAAGGAGAGCAGAGAGGAGGACAGAGGATAGCAGAGGAGGGGAGAGGGGAGAGGAGAGGAATGAGGGCGTAGAGGAGGGCGTGGAGAGTGGCACAGACAGTGCAAGGTCATGATCGTCTGGCTGATGTGTATGGCACTGCAGGTGAAATGTGCTTAAGCTCCGAGTCCCACTGAGCTGGCCAGAGGTAGGCCCAGCTAACTGATGACCGACCGTACGCCTGACCTGTCAGAAGGACCTGAAGGCTGACACAGTGGACATTTCCCAAAGTCTAGTGTGCGTCCTTGTAAGTGCATCAGCCTTCGTAAGCACGCCCAGTGATTGGACACTCTTTGGTGAACTCTGCAGAGTATCCAATCACTGGGCGTGACTAATTAGGCTGACACACTTCCAAGGCTCATACACTTGACATTGGGAAATAGTGAGTGTCTTGCCACTTCTAAATAAATGTATTGGGTGAAGAAAGTCAGAGAAGAGAGACAGGAAACAAGTGAGAGAAAGAGATGGGGTGGGGACGGATTCCAACCTGGGTCTGGGACCCTATGGGAAAGTTGCCTATGCATGCTGTGGTGCAGTAGAGTGATGTATCACAGTACCCCCATTGCAATTTGGTCACAACCTGTGAGCTGTTCAGCATTACAACACGCTACAGTAGCAACTTTAGGGCTTAGGGTTAGGGTTTGTGTTATGCTAACAGTGTAATGGTAGTGTACTTTGCCGAAGTAGCATGTCTCAGCGCCGTCCTTCCAGAACCACCCGTCAAGGTTCAGCAGGAGGCTAAGGGCTGTGACCGGACAGAACTGGTGAAACGGGTCAGCCA
>NC_085872.1:8959703-8962203 GCF_034702125.1 Engraulis encrasicolus
TGTGAACAGACAGACAGACAGACAGACAGACAGACAGACAGACAGACAGACAGACAGACAGGCAGACAGGCAGGCAGACAGGCAGACAGCTGTCTCTCTGGATTAGAGTTATCTCTGGGTGTTTTGGCTGCACATGGCAGGCTGCCTGTGTTGTCAACAAAGCTTGCTAATCTCCTAACAGACATCCAGGACGGACGCCGGGGGATCATAACCTGGGGCCCTCACTGGACCCTCACACCAACTCACAGCAGAGCAGAGCAGGGAGAGAGAGTGAGGAGGAGAGAGCCATAGAAGGAAGAGATGGAGAAAGAGAGAAAAGGAAGGAGAGGTGGGAGCGTGAAGTAATGGAGAGAGAAAGAAACAGATATAGATGGAGAGAGAGAGAGAGAGAGAGAGAGAGAGAGAGAGAGAGAGAGAGAGAGATAGAGAGAAGGGGGATAGAGAGAGAGAGAGAGAGAGAGAGAGAGAGAGAGAGAGAGAGAGAGAAGGCGCAAGAATGAGGGTGGTAAAAAAGCAGAAGAAGGGATAGAAAAAGGTCATAGAAAGGTAGGGAGACAGGGGGATGAGAGGTCACAACACTGCAACACTATAATAACTAGAACTAGAACTAGAACTATAACTATAACTATAACTATAACTATAACTACAACTACAACTATAACTATAACTATAACTATAACTATAACTGTCTATAACTCTAACTATTCCATCTCTGTATTACAGTAATGATGTCAACAACAGCAGCCATCTTTGCTTTATGACTGTGACATGAGTGGGAGAAGAGGTGTAGATACAGGGACAGGTTGAAGGAGACCAGCAGAACATAACAGAGAAGAGGTGGGAAAAGGACAAGCAAGAAAAATAGAAGGAGTAGAGAGAAGAGTACGATGGAAACAGAGAGAGAGATAGAGGAATAGAGAAAGAAATAGATATACAGTATATGGCCAGACAGAACAAATGAAACAGAACAAACGATCTAAAGCAGGGATGTCAAACTCAGACCCGAGGGCCAAATCTGTCCCGCGGAGCCATTTTATTCGGCCCGCGAGACCATTTCAAATATGTATTGTAGTTGGCCCACGTACACCTTTACTGTATAGTGTAACAAGACTTAAACATTAAATTTGGTGTGTCACAGGATGTCACAGGAAATGCCAAATGTGATCGGAAATGTAACTATAGTACGAAGTGCACGTATGCATAATTTTAGTCCAATTTTTAAAACAAATATTGAGTTCGGCCCGCGGTTTTGTTCCAGAATTTTATTTTGGCCCTCAGTCAATTTGAGTTTGACACTCCTGATCTAAAGAGAGTAGAATAGTTCTAGACTAGAGAGAGAGGGAGGGAGGCAGCTGTGGTGGTCTATCTCGTATCTACATCTAAGTGGCTGGTGTCAGAATCCGTCAGGGCTCTTATCAACACGGCAGCCAGCTGGGCAGTAAAAGAGGAGGATAGGGAGTACAATGTGTAGAAGATGGTGGGATGGGAGGATGGGAGGGAGGTGTGAAACAGAAAGGGTGGTAGAGAAACAGCGAAGAGGAAAAGAGGGGAACAGTATTATAGAGCAGTGGTTCTCAACCTTTGAACAAACGCCTCACCTCATCATAAGCCTCCAAACGCCCCATTGACATCATCATAAGTCTACCAACGCCCCGCTTAGTATTGAAAAATAAAAAAGACTAATGACCCCCAATGGGAACTAAACATCGCCCCCCACTCAGCTGTATCCTTCTCAACGCCCCCCTGGGGCTCCCCAACGCCCCCTGGGGGGCTGTTGAGCCCCCGTTGAGAAACATTTTTATAGAGAGACAAAAGACAAAAGACAGCGACGACGGCAGCAACTGGGATGAGAAATGAAGGAGGAGATGAGGATAAAAAGGGCTGATGGAGAGAGAGAGGGAACAGCTGGAAGGAATAGAGGTCGAGGTGCCGTAGGGTGACAGCCAGAGATACTACAAGAGATACTGGGAGTGAGAGTGACAGTGAAAGTATGTCTGTGTGAGAGAGAGAAAGAGAGAGAGAGAGAGAGAGAGAGAGAGAGAGAGAGAGAGAGAGAGAGAGAGAGAGACAGCAAGAGAAAGAGAGAGAGAGAGAGAGAGAGAGAGAGAGAGAGAGAGAGAGAGAGAGAGAGAGAGAGAGAGAGAGAGAGAGAGAGAGAGAGGGAGAGAGAGAGCAAGAGAGAGAGAGAGATGGTGTGTGTGTGTGTGAGATATGTGTAGGAGAGCTGTAGAGGAGGTGAAGGAGAAAGGAGGAAATATCGCGCCTCAAATCAGGCTCCTCAACATGGTGATTATCTACTCAAACACATTGACCTTTGACCTCCAAAGCAGCTGGCCGGCAGCCCAGGTGACCGACCCCATGCGAGGGAGGGTTGAACGGGTGCAGTGGAAGGGGGAGCGCCTGAGGTCGACTGCTATGTGCTTTCAGGACAAAGTCATCTGAAGGGGCCCCTCACCCAATACATACAATGTAATAAGAACCCAATTCTGGGGCCCCCTCT
>NC_085872.1:8967203-8975627 GCF_034702125.1 Engraulis encrasicolus
GGGGGGGGGGGGGGGGGGGGGGGGGGGGGGGGGGGGGGGGGGGGGGGGGGGGGGGGGGGGGGGGGGGGGGGGGGGGGGGGGGGGGGGGGGGGGGGGGGGGGGGGGGGGGGGGGGGGGGGGGGGGGGGGGGGGGGGGGGGGGGGGGGGGGGGGGGGGGGGGGGGGGGGGGGGGGGGGGGGGGGGGGGGGGGGGGGGGGGGGGGGGGGGGGGGGGGGGGGGGGGGGGGGGGGGGGGGGGGGGGGGGGGGGGGGGGGGGGGGGGGGGGGGGGGGGGGGGGGGGGGGGGGGGGGGGGGGGGGGGGGGGGGGGGGGGGGGGGGGGGGGGGGGGGGGGGGGGGGGGGGGGGGGGGGGGGGGGGGGGGGGGGGGGGGGGGGGGGGGGGGGGGGGGGGGGGGGGGGGGGGGGGGGGGGGGGGGGGGGGGGGGGGGGGGGGGGGGGGGGGGGGGGGGGGGGGGGGGGGGGGGGGGGGGGGGGGGGGGGGGGGGGGGGGGGGGGGGGGGGGGGGGGGGGGGGGGGGGGGGGGGGGGGGGGGGGGGGGGGGGGGGGGGGGGGGGGGGGGGGGGGGGGGGGGGGGGGGGGGGGGGGGGGGGGGGGGGGGGGGGGGGGGGGGGGGGGGGGGGGGGGGGGGGGGGGGGGGGGGGGGGGGGGGGGGGGGGGGGGGGGGGGGGGGGGGGGGGGGGGGGGGGGGGGGGGGGGGGGGGGGGGGGGGGGGGGGGGGGGGGGGGGGGGGGGGGGGGGGGGGGGGGGGGGGGGGGGGGGGGGGGGGGGGGGGGGGGGGGGGGGGGGGGGGGGGGGGGGGGGGGGGGGGGGGGGGGGGGGGGGGGGGGGGGGGGGGGGGGGGGGGGGGGGGGGGGGGGGGGGGGGGGGGGGGGGGGGGGGGGGGGGGGGGGGGGGGGGGGGGGGGGGGGGGGGGGGGGGGGGGGGGGGGGGGGGGGGGGGGGGGGGGGGGGGGGGGGGGGGGGGGGGGGGGGGGGGGGGGGGGGGGGGGGGGGGGGGGGGGGGGGGGGGGGGGGGGGGGGGGGGGGGGGGGGGGGGGGGGGGGGGGGGGGGGGGGGGGGGGGGGGGGGGGGGGGGGGGGGGGGGGGGGGGGGGGGGGGGGGGGGGGGGGGGGGGGGGGGGGGGGGGGGGGGGGGGGGGGGGGGGGGGGGGGGGGGGGGGGGGGGGGGGGGGGGGGGGGGGGGGGGGGGGGGGGGGGGGGGGGGGGGGGGGGGGGGGGGGGGGGGGGGGGGGGGGGGGGGGGGGGGGGGGGGGGGGGGGGGGGGGGGGGGGGGGGGGGGGGGGGGGGGGGGGGGGGGGGGGGGGGGGGGGGGGGGGGGGGGGGGGGGGGGGGGGGGGGGGGGGGGGGGGGGGGGGGGGGGGGGGGGGGGGGGGGGGGGGGGGGGGGGGGGGGGGGGGGGGGGGGGGGGGGGGGGGGGGGGGGGGGGGGGGGGGGGGGGGGGGGGGGGGGGGGGGGGGGGGGGGGGGGGGGGGGGGGGGGGGGGGGGGGGGGGGGGGGGGGGGGGGGGGGGGGGGGGGGGGGGGGGGGGGGGGGGGGGGGGGGGGGGGGGGGGGGGGGGGGGGGGGGGGGGGGGGGGGGGGGGGGGGGGGGGGGGGGGGGGGGGGGGGGGGGGGGGGGGGGGGGGGGGGGGGGGGGGGGGGGGGGGGGGGGGGGGGGGGGGGGGGGGGGGGGGGGGGGGGGGGGGGGGGGGGGGGGGGGGGGGGGGGGGGGGGGGGGGGGGGGGGGGGGGGGGGGGGGGGGGGGGGGGGGGGGGGGGGGGGGGGGGGGGGGGGGGGGGGGGGGGGGGGGGGGGGGGGGGGGGGGGGGGGGGGGGGGGGGGGGGGGGGGGGGGGGGGGGGGGGGGGGGGGGGGGGGGGGGGGGGGGGGGGGGGGGGGGGGGGGGGGGGGGGGGGGGGGGGGGGGGGGGGGGGGGGGGGGGGGGGGGGGGGGGGGGGGGGGGGGGGGGGGGGGGGGGGGGGGGGGGGGGGGGGGGGGGGGGGGGGGGGGGGGGGGGGGGGGGGGGGGGGGGGGGGGGGGGGGGGGGGGGGGGGGGGGGGGGGGGGGGGGGGGGGGGGGGGGGGGGGGGGGGGGGGGGGGGGGGGGGGGGGGGGGGGGGGGGGGGGGGGGGGGGGGGGGGGGGGGGGGGGGGGGGGGGGGGGGGGGGGGGGGGGGGGGGGGGGGGGGGGGGGGGGGGGGGGGGGGGGGGGGGGGGGGGGGGGGGGGGGGGGGGGGGGGGGGGGGGGGGGGGGGGGGGGGGGGGGGGGGGGGGGGGGGGGGGGGGGGGGGGGGGGGGGGGGGGGGGGGGGGGGGGGGGGGGGGGGGGGGGGGGGGGGGGGGGGGGGGGGGGGGGGGGGGGGTGGGGGGGGGGGGGGGGGTGGGGGGGGGGGGGGGGGGGGGGGGGGGGGGGGGGGGGGGGGGGGTGGTGGGAGGGGGGGGGGGGGGGGGGGGGGGGGTGGGGGGGGGGGGGCGGGGGGGGGGGCGGGGGGGGGGGGGGGGGGGGGGGGGGGGGGGGGGGGGGGGGGGGGGGGGGGGGGGGGGGGGGGGGGGGGGGGGGGGGGGGGGGGGGGGGGGGGGGGGGGGGGGGGGGGGGGGGGGGGGGGGGGGGGGGGGGGGGGGGGGGGGGGGGGGGGGGGGGGGGGGGGGGGGGGGGGGGGGGGGGGGGGGGGGGGGGGGGGGGGGGGGGGGGGGGGGGGGGGGGGGGGGGGGGGGGGGGGGGGGGGGGGGGGGGGGGGGGGGGGGGGGGGGGGGGGGGGGGGGGGGGGGGGGGGGGGGGGGGGCGGGGGGGGGGGGGGGGGGGGGGGGGGGGGGGGGGGGGGGGGNGGGGGGGGGGGNGGGGGGGGGGGGGGGGGGGGGTGGGTGGGGGGGAGGGTGAGGGGGGTGTGGGGTGGTGTGTTGGCGCGTCGCGCACCCCCACTCCTTACGGTACACAGCCACTGCAATTAGGAATAGTGAAGACAAGCCAGCCCAAGTGAAAGACCGAAAGAAAGAACAAAGAAAGAAAGAAACCGACCAAGCCCGCAAAACAGAAAGAAATACCGATGCGTCACAACAGAACAGAAAAGTGGGACACATTTCCCCCTGCCTCCTCCCTAATGATGTGCTAAGGGTCCCACAGTGGGCAGCCATACTGTAGAGGCCTCTAAGCCATCACAACAGGCACGGCTCTCACGCCACACCACACTGACTCATACCACCCTCTTTGTACCCCTTCTCAAACTCCGCAACTGGCCACAGGAAGTGATGTCATAATGCACTCACTCCTCCACCACACACCACCCAACCCCTCCACCTCCACCTCCACCTCCACCTCCACCCCACCCCAGGGTCTGCTGCTGCCGCCTTTGAGTGAGGCCATGTGGTCTTAGGCCGTTGCCCAGAGCACCACCAGCTGTGGCAACAGCTGTTTAGCCGGCCAGGCAGCAGCAACAGCAACCACAACAGCAGCGGCAGCAACAGTGGTACAGTAGTGGAAACTGTGGGAATTCCAGTCACATGACCTTCCTTCTGGAGGGGTGGGGGGGGTGGGGGTCACATGATCCACACATCCTTCACCCCACCACACACCTCCACCACCAATCCCTTCTGGGTGAGAGGCCGCACAGGCACGAACAGGTCCTGTGGCCGGCCCTTGCCTCGCCTTCCGTTGCCTTGGTCTGGGTTTACAGGGTTTACAGTCGACGGTGGGGGGCTGGTGTCAAAGGGGTCAGTCGTCCCGGGCCCCAGGGAGAAAGGGGGCCCAGAATCGGGTCTTCTTTTTAATGTATGTATTAGGCAGGGGGGCCCATTCAGAGGACTTTGTCACAGGGCCTGGCTCTGGTGCCAGTGGCGTGTTATGGAGACAATCACCAGAGGCTGACGCAAGGGTACGGAGTACGGACACATCAGAGGAGCAGCTGGTCGGGCGCTGATGTTTTTTGAGGTTTTAAACATTTTTAAACAGCCCAAACGAGCCCAAATGAGTTTTGGCTGAAAATGCGCAGGAATGGATTCTCAAATCTGAGAGCCTATTGCACCTTCAGGGAACACTTAAGTTTATGACGTAGTTCCTGACGTGGACCATTGAGTCACCGCCACACAGTCCTTCTCTGTAACATTTTCTGAAATCCGTAATGGGCCGCAGAATGGAATGGAATTGGAACGGAGTGGAATAGGAGGTCGCTTGCTTTGCCTGCACCGTCTGCTCGTTCATTTGATTTAAGAGGCCATAAATTGCATTAGATAGAGACAGAGAGGCATTTCTGCACGGAAATATCTAGACTATCTCTCACTCTTAAAAACTCGCCGTCGTGAACAGCATTTTTTTTTTGCCGGCTGTAAGTCAACATTATAGGATGCATCCGCAGACGGGACAGATATTGCTTTGAGTCTGTGTGTGTGTGTGTGTGTGTGTGTGTGTGTGTGTGTGTGTGTGTGTGTGTGTGTGTGTGTGTGTGTGTGTGTGTGTGTGTGTGTGTGTGTGTGTGTGTGTGTGTGTGTGTGTGTGTGTGTTTGTGTGTGTACGTAGGTCTCTGCCCCCCCCCCCCCCCCCAATCCTGAGAAACATGCCTGCTGACTTGAGGTCCGGCATTTGACATAGTGAAGCAAATTTTCTGAACCGCGAGCCAAGCCGGGCCCAAAACAAGGCCGACACACGCGATAGCAGACGCAACTTGGCTGGCGAAGGGAGCGAGCAACCACAGTGCCTCATTTGTCTGCCCTGATGCCCCCCCCCCTTCCCACTAGCCCCCGTCATCACCCCGACCCACCACCTCCACCAGCCCTGTGGGTCACTGGGGGCAATTTGGAGTCTGTGAATTCTTCAAACGCACAGTAGCGAAAACAAATCATCCCGTGTCAATTTATAACCACTGACCTCGCTACAAGAAACAGCCCAAAGGCCAGCCAAACCTCATAACCAGGAGGGGAGGGGCGGGTAAGGGGTTATTTTATTTTGTGTGTTTTTTGTGTGTTTAGCAGAGGTCAAAATGCTGGGTTTCTCTGTTGCTTAAGTCAGCATTTTTTTTTAAAAATGCACGAAGAAGAAGAAGATGTGAAAAAAACTGTTCCCTTGTCCAGAATGTTGTGAAACGGGCTGTCAGAGGGGCCTGTGTGAGGAAACACGGAGAGACTCTGTGACAGCTGAATGGAGAAGGTGTACTGAGGCATGTGTGCAGTGTTTGCTCTCTCTCTCTCTCTGTCTCTCTCTCTCTCTCTCTCTTTCTCTCTCTCTCTCTGTCTTCCTATGTCTTTCTCTTTCCTGCTTTCTACTTTTCCATCTTCCCTCTTCTGTCTTAGTCACTCGCTCCCCTGTCTCCATTCCTCTTTCCATCTCTATCTAATCCCCCCCATTTAAGCCTTCACTGAAAGGGAAGCCTTCCATACATACATTGTTTGGAAAGAGAGGAAGAAAAAAGAACAAAAAAGACAAAGGATAAAAAAAGTGAGTGCTATTCAGTTCTGCACTCCTCCTGAACTCTGCCACCCGAATAAAACTAAGGCTAAGAGAGAGAGAGAGAGAGAGAGAGAGAGAGAGAGAGAGAGAGAGAGAGAGAGAGAGAGAGAGAGAGAGAGAGAGAAAGACACGGAAAGGGAGTTTAAAAATCTCACTTTCTCTTTTTTTTCCTTCATGCCGGAACTCCTCTCATGCACTTAATCATCCCTCTCCTGCCTCCCGCGTGCCTCTGCGTTTTATATCTTTTAATCTGCACTGATTTAGCTACGCTGAGCCCTCCTCTCTTCTTCTTCTTCCACCTTTCCCTTCCCCTTACCTTGCCTTTCACCTTGTAAGCAGCCGAGGAGAGGGAGGAAAAAAAAAAAATCACACTCCGAATCCCCTCAGTTCATCTCTCCACAATCCCATTCACTCTGACCCGTCTTTTACTCCCTCGTTTTCAACTGTAACTTCCACTTAATTGTGTCTTGCTCCTTTGTTAGTATTCTGCTCTCTTCTCTGCTCTTCTCTCTCTCTCTCTCTCTCTCTCTCTCTCTCTCTCTCTCTCTCTCTCTCTCTCTCTCTCTCTCTCTCTCTCTCTCTCGCTGCAGCTGCAAAGAGACTGCTCTGTTGATTTAAAGCACCTTGTCATCATGTAAGCGAACCAATGCACTGCTCCATGCAGTCCTTACTCCATCTCATCTTCCTCCTCCTCTTCCTCATCCTCCTCTTGCAGCCTATATTCCTCCTCCACCTATTCTTTCTCATCCTCCTCTTCCTCTTCCTCCTAATCGTCCTCCTCATCTTCCTCATCCTCCTCATGTTTCTTGCAGCCTTTATTTCTAATCCACCTGTTCTTAATCCTCCTCCTCCTCCTCTTCCTATTCTTCCTCATCTTCCACCTCATCTTCCTCTTCCTCCTCTTGCTTCTTGCAGCCTTTATTCCTCCACCTATTCTTTCTCATCCTCCTCTTCCTCTTCCTCTTTCTCATCCTCCTCCTCCTCCTCCTCCTCCTCCTCCTCCTCCACCTCCTCCTCCTCCACCTCTTGTTACTGTTTCTGCTGCTGGATGATGGATAACTAACGGGTGTCCAAAAGCCCTTGCTCCCCCTGCCTCCCCCTACCCAATATGAGAGAGATGAGATGAAATACCTTTTTACTCAAGATATGTATTATTATATATTATTATAGATAGATGTATAATATTTGTGTCACATACCACATGCCAGAAATGTGTATCCAATTGTGTTCTACCTCGCTGTCTGATTTGCTGCGTTGTCGATCCATGTGTGTGTAAGAATAATTATAATCTCTGTTTTTAATTTTGTTATCAACATCAGTAAAAAAGGAAGTTCAATAGTTCAGAGCAAGACTTTTCAGAACACTGAACTGAAAGATGATACCGAAATACAGAACTGAAAAAATGGTCTCGTCATGAAACCGATCACATGGACCGGAAGAGTAAGAAATAGGAAATGTTATGTTTTGCAACTATCTCCGATGATGTCTAATATGAAATAAATGAAGAGTTCAGATGCAAAACCCCCTAACTCCATTTCTGAAGACCTGCACTTCTATATTTTTAGAGAACCCAGTTGTTGGTTTGGTTTACATTCATGTACTTGATAATACATATAAATAGTTATATTACACAAATGACATAAAAATATGCAATTTTGATAGCTTTGTATTAAATAAAAATGAATTAAGATTATATTCTGAAAAGGCACTTAGGGGGTTTTGCATCTGAACTCTTCATATACTCTTGCTTCTGCTGGACCAGGAGAGAGTCCAGATCGGTTTGCTATGAGACAGAGCTCGTTCTCTGAAAAGCACTCTGCTCTTCCTCTCCCTTCGGCCAAAGCGTAAAATCGTACTTCTCTTGTCCGCGTGTGTTTATTGGTAATTATTATATGGTGTGACGTCATCGATCGAATGCTCCATTCATTTCAACGGGGCTCCCCAACGTTCGCACGTCTGTTATTTTTCGATAACGGACGGGTTGGTCTATAACAGACCGCTGTCAATGGCAACAAGACTTTTCACTGCTAAAGCGACTTTTCAACAAGACTCTAATCTCAGCTGCTAGCTGCTGTTGATAGACAACACCTGTTGTCCTGGCTAGCTGTTGCCTAGCGGTGTTCCACAACGGCACTGTTTTGTTTTGCGCAGCAACAATCTTAACATTAAATAGGCCTAAAGAAATGTCCCCGCCATATGTGAATCATTTACGTATATCCATATAATAAGCTGATTAACGTTCGGCGAGTCGGTCGCTTTGTGGAATAGCAGCACTTCAGAGAGAACAAGACCCCTCTGCTCCGCGTCGGGGTCTAAAGATTCTCTCTGTCGTGCTGCTATTCCACGGTAGCGACCTTCTCGCCGAACGTTAACCCTTACTTATATCTATATAAAAATGTCTAATTTCCTTGACAGTGCGCCTGTGGAGGTGGTGGTGGTGATATCGGTGAGGGAGTGTGTGTGAGTGTGTGTGAGTGTGTGTGTGTATGTGAGTTGGGGAGGGGTGAGGAGAGGCTCAATATTGTTTGTATGAGATATAGGCCTAAGTATAGATGCAGTACGTGTGCATTCCTTTACAGAAACAGCAGTCAATAAACTGTCTTTAACAATATCCATGAGGTGAGATAGTGCCATCGTGACCTGATCGTTTGCCTCATTGCCCAGTAGTGCCATTGTGAACTGAGCTGGTATGGGCACAGAGGCTCTAACTGTGTCCAGCTTTGTCATGCTTACAGCGGCATCATCTGTGCCTAATTGTGCCATACATAAGTTTCCCATTTACAAACATGTGCGCAGTGAGGAAGGACAGGTGCTAAGCAGACAACCACGTGAGCACATCTTTTGAGTGACAGCAGTTTCCAACAATCAGGTTGAAAGTGCAGAGGCAGGAATTGTTTACAAACGGGATACCCGTGTATATTGGAGGGGGATTCAGGGGTGTGCAGTGGATGGGACGGGGGGTTTTCAGTGGCCAGGTGTGCATTCTTAATAAGCGGCCCTCAGGATTCCGCGCAAAA
>NC_085872.1:8993227-8998227 GCF_034702125.1 Engraulis encrasicolus
GTTGTGTGCATGTGTAGACTCAGACCAGCCCGGGATGGCATCCTCCCTACCAGACAACCAGACCACAAAAGACTCCTTCACCAATCCCCCACCTCCAGCAACTACACCAATCCCCCAAACATCATCTATTCCAGTGTTTCTTAACTTGTGGGTCGGGACCCAAAAGTGGGTCGCGGATGGGTCCTGGGTGGGTTGCGTAGCTGTGGTGTAAAAATGCATTAATTCTTACCACTTCTTGATAAACATTTTTGCTGATGCAAAAACATGCTGCAAGCAATCAAATGCATTGTTATTATTTTGATCATTAGAATAAATTGTTTCCGACAGCGTAAAATAAAATTTGGAATGTTGGAATGTCTTTCGAAAATTGTGGGTCCCAAGACTCAAGTTAAGAAACACTGATCTGTTCTACACTTTTTTCCCTGCCTGGTCAGAGGCGCTCTGTGCCCACTGTTCCTGTTTCTAGGGTGACAGGCTGGGGACTTCAGGGGACTTCAGGCTGGGGTTTCAGTAAAACAATTACCCGACAATTTGTCTGCGTAATTCCTCAGTTACAGGGAGTCGAACGATGTCAATAATGAGGGTGACCGATCCATAGGAAGTGACACCCTCCGTCTATATCTCATTTCCTCCTCGGCTGGACTCTCTGTCCCTGTGAGCAGGGGTGTCGTACAGGGGGGTAAAGTGTGACTGAGGCACATGTCCCCATGTATAAAGAGGGCCCACACAGTGTCTGATGTGGATATATGGCTGGGTGAGGGGGGGGGATCCATTGGAGCTGATTGTACATAGGGCTCACAATTTGCTGCTACACCCCTGCCTGTGAGAGTGTGTCTCTTGCCTGCGGATTGTCCTTCACATCGTGTGCTTCTCATTTTTTTGTGCTACAAATCCAAGCCAGAGACGAAGCCAGAGAGTCAGAGTGAACGTGGTGGAAAAATGAACTGCTGTCCTAATCTAACCAAATACCCCCAAGCTTTACACACACAAAAACACACACACACACACACACACACACACACACACACACACACACACACGCACACGCACGCACACACGCACACACGCACACACGCACGCACACACACACACACACACACACACACACACACACACACACACACACACACACACACACACACAAACACATACACACATACACACGCACACATGCACACACACACTCCCATGCAATCTAAAATCTAAATGAAAAGTTAATGCCCACTCACAGCCTCGGCAGAATACTAATGGCCACCCCCAACCTTGTGGAGAAATAAAGGAAGAGAAGACAGAGCAGCGAGAGGGAGGTAGAGAAAGGAGAAATCATTCTCCCCGATGAGAGAGAGAGACAAAAGCGTAACGAAGGGAGGGGGTAGGGGGAAAAGGGGAAAAAAGACGATACAAGGTATGGGGGTGGAGGGAAAAAGAGAGAGTGTAGAAAAGAAAGTCAGAACGAAGAGACAGAGTGAAAATAAAAATGATGTAACAAGAAGAAAGGAATGAACGCTATTCCTTGAAGATGAAGCACGTAGAGACAGAAAGGGAAGAAGAGATGGATAGAGAGAGAGAGCGACAGAAAGAGAGAGAGAGAGAGAGAGAGAGAGAGAGAGAGAGAGAGAGAGAGAGAGAGATGGACAGACAGACAGAAAGAGAGAGAGAGAGAGAGAGAGAGAGAGAGAGAGAGAGAGAGAGAGAGAGAGAGAGAGAGAGAGAGAGAGAGAGAGAGAGAGAGAGAGAGAGAGAGAGAGAGAGAGAGAGAGAGAGAAAGATGTGGTAAGAAATCAGGAAGAGGGGAACCAGAATATGGGCCCAATGTACATAACGCTCATGTGATCCAAAGGCAGTCATTTCAACTGGACCAGTGGTTCTGGCTGGAGAAGACTTTTCCAGCCTGTCACCCTTTAGGTGTTTGATGGTGCAGTTACAACAACCCGTCCCGGCTCGACTCCCATTATCAGCCAAGTGTTACTCATCTCCCTTGTCTTCATCACAAGTCTGCTACTCACATCACCGGTGGCATGTTCACCGCCAAGGAAAAGTGTTGAAAATCTAGCCGACACCCGACCGATGACATCCCCTGAAGTTTTTCTCCCTCACAGTGCTGTGACTTCTGATGGGTTTTTGAGTGTGAGTGTTGATGGGTTTGCTACGCTACTCGGTGGCTAGCTTGCCCGGGCAGCTATGTAGCGTTGAGACCAGGTGGAACAGCCTCCGAGTCAGCCTCTAACAACAGCAAGTCACTCACGCACACACGCACACACGCACGCGCACACACACACACCACCACCACCACCACCAGAGGGGTAGTGAAAGGCAAACACAAATGCCATTTATGGACCTTTTGAAACTCACAGTGCAGCATTTCATGCATAATGCAAAAGTGCATGCATGCTGCAGTTTACCAACTGTAGCTGTGTGTGTGTGTACATGCGTGCGTGGGTGCGTGCGTGCGTGCGTGTAGTTAACCCAGCTTCATTTCACCACCACACCACTGACCCCTCTCACCATGGCCAACCATTAGAGGGTATAAACACGAGAGCTTTCCTGGGCCAACACACCACAGGGGGCAGCCCAGTCGATTGGAAACCATACGGAGACCATATAGGATGTTTTTACTTGTGGGCAATGTAGTTGTAGAGGGAGGGAGAGAGGGAGGGAGGGAGAGGAGCGGGCAATAATTGAATCTGTCCAGGGGGCCACGGCCAACTCACCGGGCTTTACACTGCCTTTCACTGAACCAGAGGGCTAAAGCTACATTCACACACGTCGCTACTAGTTACTCGCTTCTTAATCACTCGCCTACTCGCCACTCACTCATGGGACTTTCGCAAAACTTTCCCGCAGGTTTAACTGCCATTGCAAAAGCAAGAAGTTCACTGTCGATAATACGAACTGTGGATTCCCATTGGTTACTCGGTTACTCGCCTCGCTTGAAGTTAAATTATTTTTCATCTCAGAATCTGCCCTATTTGCGTTGCTTTTACTCTCCTTGCCTCGCTTCGCTGGAACTTAAAAACATTCTATTGATTTCACTCGCTGAGAAAGTACCTAGTAGCGATGTGTGTGAATGTAGCTTAAGCCAACTCCAGGCTGAGGTGAACACAGTGGGGTATGGGAGAGTGGGATAGTGGGGGTGAAAGGCTGAGGTAAACATACAGTAGTGGGAGAGGGAGGCCAGGGACGGTAAAGTGGTCTCGAGCCTAGCATCCCTGCCCTGGGGTGAGAGCTAGCAGCCTAGCATGCAGTGTTAATTTTGTCAGCTTTTTTTGATTTAGTCGTAGTCTTAGTCACAATGACGAAAATCAATTTTAGTCTTAGTCATATTTTAGTCATTGCCTTCCCAATTTAGTCTTAGTCTTTGTCTAAATGACGAAAATCAATTTTAGTCTTAGTCAATTTTTAGTCATTTTAGTCATTTTAGTCAACACTGTACATAATAGAACTTCTCCACACACTGCTTCTCTTTTTAACATATATCATTGACTGGACAGAATAAACCTTCTACGCGCACTGCTTCTCTTTTTAGCATGTATCACACTGTGCAGAAAGAAACACTGCTTCGCTTTTTCTCTATTGTATTTAACACCAGTGTTAATTTAGTCCGTTTTTTTAAATTTAGTCTTAGTCTTAGTCACAATGACGAAAATCAATTTTAGTTTTTAGTCATATTTTAGTCATTGCCTTCCCAATTTAGTCTTAGTCTTAGTCTAAATGACGAAAATCAAAAAAGGGCTTTGACGAAATATTTTAGTCTTAGTCATGGTTGACGAAATTAACACTGCTAGCATGACTGAGAGAGTGAGTGTGAAAGTGGGTACGGTAGAGCAAGAGTAGGAGCAAGAGAGAGGGAGTGCATGACAGAGCAGGATGGAGTGAGAGTGAGGTCTACCCAGGCCTGAGGTAACTATAGCGGGGGTCAGAGAGTAGGGTGAGCAAAGCCAGGCCTTTCTCTTTCTCTTGCTTGCTAACTCAAGGCTGGGTAGACAACCTCACTCTCACTCTTACTCCCTTACATCCTGCTCTCTCACTCACTCCCGCTCCGTCACTCACTCCTCTCCAACTCTGCCTTTACGTCAGTATATAAGGTGCGGAGGGTTAAGTACACAGGCATGGGGAAATAAATGTTAATGGAATATCAACAGTCAACAACACTATTCAACAACACTGGTAGATACAAAGTGCACAGGAAATCTACAGAACAACAAGTCAAGATGCTAAGTAGTGTTAGTTAGGTTAGTTAGTCTAGCTAATGCTAAGTTGTGGTGGTGCACAGGGTTAAGTAGAGTACACACACATTCTGTAAATACACAACACGCCACAGAGGGCGAATTCAGGCTGACTCTGAAGAGTGCCGGTGCCCGTTCCCGTACATAATCGCCAACCGCGATTGCAAAGATTTTAGCGTTCCCGAACCGGAAAGTTGGTTCGCAATGCGAACCGCAAAAATACTTGGTTTTTCTCCATGAACCGTGACGACAATGTGGCCGTCAGCAGGTTCATCCGGGTAACACAGTCACGTGCGTAAAAAGTTCAGAGCCCGGTATGAACACGGGCGGTTCGCAAATAAACACTTTAGTGCCAAACGTAACTGGTGCGGGCACTGGCACTGGCTCTGTTCTGGTCGGCCTGAAAACACTAGGAGTCTACCGCGGGACTGGGGCAGAATGGGAGCGATAGAGATAGAGTCCTGGCCACTCCAGCTCCCCTAGCCTGCAGGCTCATGTGGATCTCTGCCACAGCACCCAGGTCAGGCCAGACCATCAGCACGACAGCGTAGAGATCAATCAACGCTCATCTCATCACTGCAGACTAATCAGATGGTGTGTCGATAGAGAAGCGTTGTCACCACCAAATCAACACAACCCACTCACCCCCGTCCTCTACTGCCTGCTCCCAGTCATCCACCCACACTATCACCACCACCACCAACACCACCTCCACCACCAACACCACCGGCATCAGCATAATGACTGCAAATACACCAGGGTAAATGTCACAGG
>NC_085872.1:9003227-9023227 GCF_034702125.1 Engraulis encrasicolus
GAGAGAGCATGCGTGCGCATGTGTGGGTGCCAGTGCAACTCAGCCCTGAAGGCCGTCACACAAACGCGACGATATCAATCAGCCGCAGCTCCCTCTCTCCCTCCGCTCCCAAGGTCACCTTGACCAATGTCGTCAGCTCTCCACACTCCAAAGGAAGGAGGCTCTCAAAAAAGCCACCCACGCTCTCTCTCTCTCTCTCTCTCTCTCTCTCTCTCTCTCTCTCTCTCTCTCGCTCTCTCTCTCTCTCTCTCTCTCTCACACACACACACACACACACACACACACACACACACACACACACACACACACACACACACACACACACACACACACACACACTAGCATGCCTCCTCACCGCTGTCCAGTGTGCAACATGCGTCAGCAGCCATTAAAGGGGTAAGGGGTTGGGGGAAGAAGGAAGAGGAGGAAGAGGGTGGCAGAGTGCAGGACTCTTGTGCCTCATCCGATATTTGATGTAGCCGAATTGTGAAGTGTTTACATGATGCTTTCAAAGAGGAATGAAGCTTTATTCAGAATTAAAGACAGTAAATTCTGAGTTAAATGTCTCATGTAAACGAGGTCAATGTGGAGGTGGTCTCTGAAATGAGACCAACAGAACGACGGGATTCCACAGATTTCAGAGGTGGACGTGTCCCAGTAACATGGCAAATTACCTTACTGAGGTACAGTGGTATGAATAAGTGTGGGCACCCTTTTGTAAAATCATTACATTGGTTTATCACTGGTAGAGCTATTGAAGCAGCAACTTCATTTCGACATAATTTAAACCATGGAGCAAGAGAAACATTTCAGTTGTGAAATCATTTTAAAAGGTATAAGAGAAACAATTTTCACGTGGATTTAAATAGAAATACGCTTATCCTCTGAAATGTTCCTTATGTTTAACATGTTGAAATGCTTCAAAAGCTCAACAAGAGATAAACCCATGTAGTGATTTTCCAAAAGGGTGCCCAAACTTACTCATACCACTGTACTTTACTGAGGTAAGAAATACTGATTGGTCCCAGACACAGAGAACGCACAAAAACCAAATCTCTCATGGTTTGGATTTGTTCACTTCATACTCTAACTTCCCCACCAATAGGCTCTCTTCCTCTTCTATTTCTCTTCATTCCCTCTCTCCTGGTTTTACCTCTCATTTACCATTCACTCCTTCCCCCCTCTAATCTCTTCTTCCTTACATTTCTCCTCTTAATCAGAGATTCTAAGAGTATATTTATAGCTTAGTTTATCCAGTCTCTCTGCCCCTATCCCGTCCCTACCTACCTCTTCACTTCCTGGAGAGAACCCTTGGCTACAGGGCTGCTATTGCACTTCATACTGTACTGGTACCTTCACCAACAATCACTTCTCTACTGTAGGATTTTCTCCTTTTCCTTTGCAAAAGCAATCATGCTAACCCACGAGGGTGCCTGCTGCGGTTCCAAGAGCAGTCTCACTGACTGAGGTAAGTGTTTGAGTGGACCATAGGGGCCGCAGCTTGGCAGAGGTGTCTGAAGGCAGGCAGGGGGGCAGTAATGCTGGCCTGCCGGCCTGCCATGGTTCATTAGAAGCTGGAAATATGCAGGACGACGAGAAACAGTGGAAGTCTATTAGCATCAGCAGGTACACTGACAGAAACCCACCTTTAGAAAACAATAAAGAGTTTCATTGCAAAACGGTGTATATCAATTTTGTAGAATTTTGGGTAATTGACATGTTTGTATTGGGCATTCCATTGCATTGCATTGCAAAAAGCATTTATATAGGTTTAAAAAGTATGCTCTCAAAATATTTTAATGGCAAGAATTCACACATAGATAGATGATATGACTTCTGAACAGTCATTTCGAATAATAAAATGCAAAAGTCAAAAATGGTGGATACACTGCTTTGTAACAAAACTCTTCAATTCCACCTCACCCAACACTAATCTTTCACAAATAACAAGAGAGGGACTGACAGAATGGCAGTCGGAGGTAATACAGTATGCACAGTGCACACTACTACAGCATGTTTGTAATACAGCATGCACACTACTACAGCATGTTTGTAATACAGCATGCACACTACTACAGCATGTTTGTAATACAGCATGCACACTACTACAGCATGTTTGTAATACAGCATGCACACTAGCATGTTTGTAATACAGCATGCACACTACTACAGCATGTTTGTAATACAGCATGCACACTACTACAGCATGTTTGTGTCCATATGTTGGGTCTATAGAGAGCACACATCTGTTAGAATCGAGTCCCTTGCGTAGGTAGCTAGGTACTATAATTGAAGAGTTCAGATGCAAAACCCCCTAACTTCATTTCTGAAGACCTGCACTTCTATATTTTTAGAGAACCCCGTTGTTGGTTTGGTTTAAATTCATGTACTTGATAATACATATAAACAGTTATATTACATAAATAAAATAAAAAAATATGCTATTTTGATAGTTTTGTATTAAATAAAAATGAATTAGGATTATTTTCTGAAAAGGCACTTACGTAGGGGTTTTTGCATCTGAACTCTTCAATTAAACAAAAACGCATTAAACTAATTCTGACTGCATGCATGAAGGAGGGTTGAATGGGTGCTCAAGAGCGACGCCTTCAAGTGCCAACCGAGAGCGAGCGTTGTCTACATCTAAAACAACTGTAATGACTGCCACCTCCCTCTCCCCGCCGCCTCCCTGACACATCAGTGTGGTGCGCAGGCTCAGCACATGGCTTCATAGGCAGGCTTCATGTCCTCCTCCAAAGAGGACATCAAACGCTGTTGATGTGGTCTGTTTCATGCTCCCCTCCCCTCCCGCAAGCCCGATTATGGCCTAATGCTTCAAGGGGGCTTTCTACTGCATCAGCGTTCAGAGAGGGTAAAAGGAATAGAGAGATAGATGTTCTCTCTATCCCTCCTTCACTCTCTCTCTCTCTTTCAGTGTGTGTGTGTGTGCGTGTCTGTGTGTCTGTGTGTTTGCCTGTACATTAAGGGAAGAAATGCATACTTCAACGCTCAGATGAATTGATGGGTGTGTTTGAATATAAGAGCAAACTAAGGGGGCGGATAACGTGCAAGTACACCAGATGCATACATATAGGCCTACATAGGACACACATGCAAACCCAAACACACACACACACACACACACACACACACACACACACACACACACACACACACACACACACACACACACACACACACACACACACACACACACACGTGCACGCACACACGCACACACACCCACACAGTGTGGGCCTACAGAATAGCCATCCCAAGAGATGACAGAGTTAAAGGATGAATCTTTGGTCAGAGCAGAGGCCTCCCTTCCTGCTGGAGGGAGCGTCATGTTGGTGCATAGCACACCAGAACACAGAAGTCTTCTCGTGTGACGAGTTGAGGGCTGCAGCACCTAGCCTATTAATAAGATATTATCTACCTGCTCAGGCTTCTTCCATAAACACTCTCTGTGCGTTTTAAAAAAAGAAATCAATATGTGGCAAGATTGCCCGCCCGCCCGCCTGCCCGCACACAGGCGCTGCAAATAAGAGAAAAGTGAAAGGAGAGGAGGAGGAGGAGGAGGGAAATTAACAGCTCAACACTAATGGGCAAGCGCTCCTCTTATCAGTCAAGCAGCTCCGATGCTAATGCCTCTATTATGCGGTGGACACAATGTGTTGTTGTCGTCGTCGTCAGTGAGAAGCTGCGCGGTTATCAGCGAGTGTGCGCCTGGGCTAATTCTGCAAGGCCAGGAGCCCGCATGTGTTTTGGAAAAAGCCGAGGGGGACATCCATCATTAGAGGCCGACGGAACCACGCGCCGCCTGTGCGGGTCAATGAGCTAATTGGTACTTGAATGTCCGTTTCTCCTCTCCTCTCTTCTCCTCTACTCTCCAGCACCGTGACTAAACTCAAACTCATCCTCACCACCAGCTCCTCACCACCACGAAACCAATACTGTTCCCGTGTGCTAGGGGGTGCTGTCTCTCAGTATACGGCTATTCTTTTTTTGTGAGGTTTGACAGGTTAGTACTAAGATGACAGAGATGTCCTTAAAGGTTAGGCTTACAGCTGAAAACATAGCTCAGGAAACATTATTTGGTAGATTGAAAGCTACAGCACATAGGCCTATTCAGTTTCTTCAAAGTATTGCTTTGGTTAAAAAAAAAATGCAAAGAGCTTTATGCCATGAAGGCGGCCTTCCGCTCCTACTGCGCACCCATCTGATAGGCTGCTATTATCTCCATACATCAGCGAGAGACAGCGGGACTTCGAATCCGTACAGCTCCCTTCTGTCTGCAGGCAACACCCACTCAACAACACTCGCATATGCGAGACAGCGAACACCCTGGAGATCATCATTCTAACAAATCATGCATCCAGCCCGGTGTGGGCAAACATCCCCAACTGCACTGAATGGGGAGGTGGAGGAGATGCATGGGAAGGCGCGGGTGTCACAGTCTGTATACGCACGCACAACATACGCACGCACGGCACGCACAAGTCCTCGGCCTGAGGTCACCTGTCTTGTATACACATAGAGGGTACACCTCTCACCCTCCCATGCTTGGTCCATAAAAATCATCCAACTTTCATGGGAGTCGAAACAGCACGGGTCCACGAGTTTATGCATGGAGAGGTATTTATGTCATCTGCCTCAAATGGGAACGCAGAGGGGCATCTTTGCCAACACTCTGTACTTTCAGAAAACTCGGAAATATATCCCTGCCGACCTCAAATTATACCCTAGCATGGGCTGTGTAAGAAGGCAGACATGGCCGTTCAGGCTGTCATATCCGGGCCCATTTGTTTCTCGAACAGCTCCTGTTAAAGACGTTTAGAGGAATAGCGCTCGTAAAAAGTCTCGCTAAGACGTTAATGTGTATGATTGATTTATACTGTGCTGTTAATCAGACTGATTAAAATGTGTCTCTGCTACAGTGCGCTCTCTGTCACTTTGATGTACAGTTACAAGCACCATTTCACCTCACCAGGATAGCAGACTAATGGTATTTCCCGTTCTCTTGCAATGTTAACAATAAAAACCCTTTTGACTTCAATTATTTCAACGCAGCATCATAGTCTATAGAGTCTAGTTTTAGAGGTTAAATAACTGTAAGGATATAGCCATGTTCAGTCCTGGAAATTATTGTTTGTTGACTGTGACCTTTTCAACTTTAAGTGCTTGAAGCGCATTAAGATAATATTGAAACCATTCCATTTCATGCTGAATAATATCGTTTGTTACGCTTGTCAAAGTGGATCAGGAGTATGATATTAACGGCTGGATTTCCTCTCCCGACTCTGACATATTGCCGACACACAACACAACATCACATGGCTCCTGACAACATTATCTCCCAGACTAGAATAAAAGCCCCGAGACCGAACTCGCTGAACTGGAGTCACACACGCTCATCTTTCTATGAACCCAAAAAAACCCTCGGATAAAGTATCGTATCAGATGAGCCACAGTATTACAAGGTAGGCACGCGTGTAATCTTCAGTGAATCCTTATTTGCGACCACGTCTATGAAAAAATAATAGAACAGACAGTGACATCAGCCCGGACAGACACTCACGCTCCACCTCATCTCGAGTTGTCACGCGCAGAGATCAAAAGACATGACGGTGTCTCGCAGAGGACCTGGCCTGCCTCCTGGCTGAATAGCGGCCTTGTCAGGACCAACTGACACTTCTGCGTATTAGCGCAATAAACAGCAATCACTGGACTAGCTGGAGCAGGCAAGGGGTTGTGTTAACAACATTACAGTGTTCTCTCTCTCCACTCTCATGGGTTTTAGTCCTTCTACATCAGCTGGTTTTTAAATGGTCAAGAAAAAAGAAATGCAAAAACAGGGAGTAGTTTTATATAGGCTATTAACACACTACCGGAGTAATGTTTGTGACACAGGCGGTAGCTGGTTATCTCCACAGCTGTAAAATTAAAATGTCTTCTTTCTGAAACAACATTTGCCGGACAAGTGTGTCTATTTGGATGGTAAAAAGAAATGTCACAATAGTCAGCAGATATGTTTAGAACTTTCGTGGTTGAGAATAACCAATCCAAAGTTTCACAACAAAAACAAAAAAAGTAAGAAAGGGGGTTGTAATGCAGATTATTGTGTGTGTGTGTGTGTGTGGGGGAAGGGGGGGGGGGGGGGGGGGGGGTCAGCGTTTCTTATCCAAGATAGAGTTGCATTTACTGTCACGAATTAGCAAAGTGCAAAGTACACTTACCAGAGATTTCGCTCTGTGGTAGTCCGCTTGGACTGAAACCCTTGCCGGTGTAAAACTGCTTGACATCCGTACAACTCCTGGGTTTAGCGACCGCGTTACCGGCGCCGAAAGCCGGCATGGAGAGAACGCACAGGACAAAAAGCACGGTGATCCCCATTCTTAGTAAGAAAGGACAGCGCAGCGAAGTGCAAATCCTGGAGCAAGGTGTTGTGATATTAGCGAGGTCCTGTCATGCGAAAGACATCCAACACCGTTCAGTGCTATCCGCGATTAAGCTCCGAGGTTGTGAGCGCAATAGCGAGTCCTCTCTGTTTTAATGTCAGCTTTATTTGACAGGTTGGCTGGGCGGAAATATTCAGGGAAATGTAAGTGCACGCTGACAAATAAAGCTCCCCGGGACTGCTCTCCTGAAGACTGCGGTAGAATAACCAGTGGATGACACAATTAACAATTGGCAGTTACAGTGTCCGCGTCCTCTTGTTTTGGATTTTCAACTGATGTTCTTGAACCTGAAAACAAAATGACAAACAGTTAGCCTACAAGTTGAATAATTCAAGTTACCACACAAGTACAGTGCAAAAGACGGTGAAGCTCACTCTCTGAAACGACAGGGGGAAAGCAAGCTGTGTCATAGAATGTTAATAACAGCCCCGGGAAGGAAAGTCCGACAAGTGGTAGCCTACAGCCTAAAGGCGTGCAGTTGTTGCTTGCTCTAAACGCGGAAAATGTGTGCGGCGGTAACGCAGCTTACTAGTAGATGCGGAGATGCTGCCCCTGCACTCCCGCTTGAACGAATGAGGCGTTGAGGAGAAGGCGAGAAAGCACCATCTGCAGGGCACTGACTTTGTGCTTTGACAGCGCGTCTGCCGTGAAGCTTCCCCACAGGATGTTGCATCAAACCGGCGACTTGGCCAATAGAGAGGTATTTTATTTCCCCCTGGGACCGGTCGGCGGGCAGTATGAGCTGTCTGGTTTTATGTTATGCTTACTGATATTCCATCCTCTTGGGTCTTGTTGGGGGAAAGCTGATGTGTTAATGGGATCCGGAATTGGTTAGTTTTGACAATGTTGTTGAGGTGGACAAAAACACATTTGTAATGAAAAACTGCAGCCCAGTCAAATAGCCTATGTATTTTGTCTAGCTTATAAATAGACTATTACACAAAGCAATAGTCCTCTAAGCCCCCCCCCACACACACACACACACATTCTAATAATAATAGCACAATAATAACAACAACAATAATAATAATTAATAATAATAGGCATAATAATAATAATAATAATCGTAATAATCCTGTTGTTCATTTCATTGTTGTCTCTGATGCAGGCCTATTCTAAGGAAGGTCTCAACCCAACCAAACTAAATGTGGTTCAGCTGGTTTTAACAATCTGTTAAACAGGCAATTTTGCCAAGGTCACTGATTTTGTTTCCTTCTCCAAGCTTTGTTTACTTTTTTGTGTGCGCACAAAAAAAGTAAGGAAGACACAAAGAAAGAAAAAACAAAACCTGTCAAGCAAACATGCACAATTGCATTTCGACAGTTGAACCACTCCAGGCTTGTGTGTTGGTTGGCCCTCATTGATCTCTCCCTGGACAGATTGTGGCCTTGTTCATCACCAATGGCATTTGAAGGCACAATGAAACATCATGCAAGTTTCCACTTGTTTGCCACTCATCGCCTCTCCCTTCCTAAGTAGGCTATTTGTCTTCAGTTATTTGCTCATAACCAAGCTCAGCCCTCTGCAGAGAAGCTCTGCAAGCAGGGATGCCATCAGGGAGGCGACAGATGGGTAAGTGGTCCCGGGCCCAAAGGAGGCCCAGAATTGGGTCTTCAAAGCATTTTATGTATTGATAGAGGGGGCCTTTCAGAAGACTTTGTCCCTTGCCCCAGCAAAAGCTGTCAGGGGCCCTGTTAGCAAGTTAAGGACCGGGAGTCAGGGAGCTCACAATCCTGGTGGTATTTTGTAAAAGACAGGAATATACATCAAAATTATATTTTTGTATACTATGATACTGGTCATCATTTTATCTCATTCATAAGTAAGGTATACTGTATGTTGAACTATATGATAGAGAATATCATGCTCAAAAGAAAAGCCTATTGGAGAGAAAAAAGTGAAATGGGTTCGCTCGGCAGTTTGCACAAAACAGCACGCATATTACATTCAACTTGCTACAAGCCACAGCGGTGAATATATGGCAAATTCAATAAAACACACTGTTTTTATGAGCCAATTTATATATTTAATGAGACTGTAATTTCATTCAAAGCATTTTAGAGGTAGGGGCGTAAATATTGTAAATGTGCCTTGACAAGTTTGCGGCCCTCTTGGAATTCACTTGTACATCGTTTAAGGGAGAATATCTGATGTAAAAGCGTTTCATTTTTAGCATATTTCCGTCTTTGATTTGTCGCGTGTGTATGTGCGTCAGTCTGTGTAGGTCATAAAAGGTTGTGCGTGTTTGTGCATGTCTGTGTGTGTGACAGAGGGAAGAAGTCTTACTAGTCTGAGTTTGAGTTTGTACATCAGCTGTGTGTGTGTGTATGTGTGCATGCATGCGTGAGCCGTGCATGTGTGTGTGTGTGTGTGCGTGTGTGTGCGTGCATGCGTGTGTGTGTGTAATTGTGTGTAATTTTGTGTGTGTGTGTGCGTGTGTGTGCGTGCATGTGTGTGTGTGTGTAATTGTGTGTAATTTTGTGTGTGAAATTGTGTGTGTGAGGTTGATTCATTTGCATGGGTAGTGAAATGAAAAATGTTTATTTATATAGGCATACGAGTTATGTATGGAATTGGTCATATTTTTTAAACTTTTAGCAGAATGCTGCTCCGGAATTCTAATTATGCAATATGCCTTTGTCGTTGCATGTGCAATTATGTGCATGCACATGCAGGATGTGCTTATGGTGTGATGATGAGAATCTTCTATACTGTATTTGTATGTTTTTCTGTGTGCTTTCGCATTTCTCTGTGCGTGTGTGTGGTCATGTGGTGAACTCTGCATGTACGTACAGTATGTCGTTGTATGTAGGCTATGTGGGTATGTGCATGTTTGTGCTCTTACATACAGCAAGCATGCTTATATATGTTTGTGTCTGTGGTGAGTGCTCTCTCTCATCTCTCTCTCTCTCTCTCTCTCTCTCTCTCTCTCTCTCTCTCTCTCTCTCTCTCTCTCTCTATCTCTCTCTCTCTATCTCTCTCTCTCTCTATCTCTCTCTCTCTCTCTCTCTCTCAACACATACTTCTCTCTCTCATAACATACTTCTGTGCTTTTGTGTTTTTCTATGCTCTTTTTATGCATGCTGTTTGTATGCATGTGTTGTGCTGCTAATTATATATATATGGTGTCTGTGTTGTTTGTGTTGTTGCATGTGTACAGTATTTGTGTCTGACTGTCTGTCTAGAGAGATATTTATGTGTTAGTGTTTTTCGAGCTCCTTTTCAGTTTACTGTATGTGTGCATGCATGTGTGTAGTGTGGTTGTGTTCATGTAGAAGCACAAGCACAAGCATGACGTGTGTGTGTGTGTGTGTGTGTGTGTGTGTGTGTGTGTGTGTGTGTGTGTGTGTGTGTGTGTGTGTGTGTGTGTGTGTGTGTGTGTGTGTGTGTGTGTGTGTGTGTGTGTTCATGTGTGTGTATGTGTGTAGTTTGTGGTTGTGTGTGTGTGCGTGGTCGTGTGTGTGTGTGTTTGTGTGTGTGCGTGTGTCTGCACACAAGTGGAGTGGGTGGAGGCAGGCCTTTTGGAAGGCTCTGACAGTGCGCTGTCGCCGTGGAAACATGATCAGGGTGTGTGATGGGCAGCCTGGCCTGCTGACTCATGATCCTGTCCACCCGTTGTCGTCGCGGCGACAGCAGGCAGCATGGGGGCAGGCAGGCAGGCAGGCGGGCAGACAGGCAGGCAGGCAGGCAGGCAGGCGGGGAGACAGGCAGGCAGGCAGGCAGGCAGGCAGGCAGGCGGGGAGACAGGCAGGCAGACAGGCAGACAGGCAAGCAGGCAGGCAGGCAGACAGGCAGGCAGGCAGGCAGGCAGGCAGGCGGGGAGACAGGCAGGGGGACAGGCAGACAGGCAGGCGGGCAGGCAGGCAGGCAGGCGGGGGGACAGGCAGGCAGGCAGGCAGGGAGGCAGGCAGTGAGACAGGCAGACAGACAGGCAGGCAGGCAGGCAGGCAGGCAGGGTGGCAGGCAGGCAGGCAGAGAGGCAGGCAGAGAGGCAGGCAGGGAGACAGGCAGAGAGGCAGGCGGTATGGGCAGGCAGGCAGTATGGGCAGGCAGGCAGGCGGTATGGGCAGGCAGGCAGTATGGGCAGGCAGGCAGGAGGTCTGGGCAGAGAGGCAGGCAGTATTGGTAGGCAGGCAGGCAGTATAGGTGGGCAGGCAGGCGGGCAGTATGGGCAGGCAGGCACTTTTGCCGTGGAAATGTGATCAGGGTGGCTTGCTGACTCATCATCCTGGCCACCCGTCATCGTCGTGACGACGGGCAGTCGGTATGGGCAGGCAGGCAGGTGGGCAGGCAGGCAGGCGAGGAGGCAGGCAGGCAGGCAGTATGGGCAGGCAGGCAGGCAGTATGGGCATCAGGCAGGGAGGCAGCGGCAGTGGTGGCGGCAGAACGCTGAGCGCGGCTGCCCGGAGCGAGCGAGTCATAAATAGCCACTAGCCGCTTCCTGTCGGACATGCGAGCGAGCCAAGCGTCCCATCGTGTCTGCCCCAGCCCGGCCATGCCTCAACTTGCTTACGCGCATGGGCCCCCCGTGTGCCGTGCCGCACTCCATTTCATTAAAGCATCAGTGACGGCCAGGGCCTCCAGCCGGCTTTAATTAGCCGCGTTTGACTCAGTCCGAACGCTATCTGCTTGTTCTTTCCCTGCCCGCCTCGTCTCCACTTACTCATTTCATTTCGAGACCTCTTTTCCTATCTGGACGGCCGTGCATGCGCGTTATTTTTAGCATGTGTATTTGTGTCTGTGTGTCTCCGAGGGGGGGTGGCGGGGGGTAGAGAGGAGGGAGTGGAGGGAGGGGAGGGGAAGGGAAGGGAAGGGGGGGGTGTAAAAACGACCCCTTACACAAACCGCTCATTATATAATATGGCAGAGCTTCACACATGTATGCACAAAACACACACACACACGTAAAGAGCACACACACACACACACACACACACACACACACACACACACACACACACACACACACACACACACACACACAAGCACACACACACACACACACACACACACACACACACACACACACACGCACACACACACGCACACACACACACACACACACACACACACACACACACACACACACACACACACAAGCACATACACACACACACACACACAAGGTGACATCACAGCCAGCAGATGAACTCAGTGTAGCCAGTCAGCCATGATGCTGCAGCAAGAGCGTTGTTTAGCGTACAACGTGTGGCCTTTAGTAACATGTTTATTGATGTTCATGTATTTGTTTATTTATTTATAGGGGCAACCTATGCAGAGCGAGCTGTATAACCCTGGGAGGCACGCCACACCAGAATACAAAAGCCTCCATGAAACATACACACACTAATGAAACAACATTCTTGTCCAATCACTTGACTTTTGCTTTATAGTTGGCAAGAATAACAAGTAATGCTTTGTCACGTAGCCCCTTAATGCACGCCGTACCTCCTGTGGCACGCTAGACATTGAAATAGACATTGAAAGTTATTGTACTACACATCTATGACAGTTCACTGGGCCTTTAGTAATACATTACGACTTGGTCATTGCCATTCTGGTAACAGCTGAGCTATAATGCTGTGTCTTAATGGGTTAATCAATGTTTAACTGTGACATGTATTGTATGTGAAATAAAACACATCATGTAGTCAACTTGTGTTCATTAATGCAATTGTAATGAACCCATGAACAAGGGCTTTCACTGAATTTCAGTTGTGTATTTGTTTTGAAATTATACTTCAGTTTTTATGTTAGAGTGGGGGTGTGTAGCGAAGGGGAGTAGAGTTGCCCAGTCAAGACTCGAACTCAGACCTTCTGGGGTAGTAAACTAGGGCTCTGACCGCTACACCACTAAGCCAGGCTTGTTGGCGTCAGTCAGAAAACATCCACAACCCTAGTGATGGTCACTCCATCACACTGCCTTCCCCTTCGGGAAGCGCTTCACACACTCCATGGTGTCCCTCACGGAACTGCACATCATGCTTCTCCCATCCAGTGTGCCCCATCATAAATGCTTCAAACCATCGCGGGGGTTCCTCACACCGGGTTCACCAATCCTGGGGGTCCTTCACATGGAATTATGGCTCACACACAATGGGTAAGCATCAGATGGCATCACGGTAGCCATCCCACTTCTGACACCATTTGTAGCTAAGGGGAGTAGAGTTGCCAAGCCAGGACTCGAACCCAGACCCTTAGGATTAGCAATCTGGGTCTCTGACCGCTACATCAAAGAGCCAGGCTCATTGATATGACAGTCAGAACACACCCACAACCCTAGTGATGGTCACTCCATCACAGGGTGCATGACATCAAGTGCTTTACTACGCACTGAAGAATCGTGCGCTGTGCTGCACCGGCTGAACAGCACAGTAGCAGGCCGCCCCAGGTTCCTCCTCACCTTGCCACCTGTACCACAATAGAATCCTTGCCAGGAAGACTAATGCTGTGTCTGAAAAGGCGCAATTGTGCACTTTGGGCACTATCTCTCAGCATCTAGGGCGCTCACACTGAAATTTCAGTGCACTGAAAGTCCAAACTTTCCCTTGACACTACACACTGAAGACCTCAGTGCACTGTGCGCACTATGCACTAAACGTCGATGCACTGACACAAGTGTGTCATTTGAGACACAGAACATGACTTGGCAGACTGTATCACCAAAAGGCACCAACTTCAGCTGAACATTGGAGGGGTCGACATTGTAGTCTGAAGTGTGTGCACAGGTAAATAGAAGACAACAATCAACATTTTCATTATTATTGGGGTGTTTTCGCCCATCCACCGTAATCTTTGGGGGGTCATGTATTTATGTGCACCCCCCCATAAATACAATTTCGTTGTGTGCAATGTTCACTTGTGTGCTGTGGAGTGCTGTGTCACAATGACAATGGGAGTTGGAGTTTCTCAGTTGGGCTTTCACTTCACTTTCACTTGAAATTATCTAAAGCCATACGTAGTCTAATCATTTCATTGTTTTGAGATGAGCAACAGACAGTCCTTTACTGTACTGTAGATGCATCATGTTGATGTATTATTCATGTTAATAAATACATGAATTATTGAAATAGACCCTTGTTTGGCATGCATAACTGCACAAATGATATTGTTTTTTTAGGGACTTCTATGCCTTTATTTCATAGGACAGTGTAAGATGGCAAAAGGAAGCAAGTGGGAAGGGAGAGACAGGGGAGGATTGGGAAACGACCTTGGGCCTGAACTGAATCCGCAGCCCTGTCCCGCAACAGTCAGTGCCCTAACCGTTTCAGTCACGGCTGGTGCCATACTAGTTATTTTTGAAGTATTATCCACTTACCGGCTTTCCTATCTGATTTCAGGCCATTTTAACACTCTCTTTTAAGCGTTTGGTCACCCTCCACATGAGCCAGAGGTAAAAGTTTAGGCAGGGTGTGGGTTGTGGGGATGGGGAGATGGGCAGCGTGTGTGTGTGCTTCTGTGTGTGCATGTGTGTTTGCATGTGTTTTGTGTGTGTTTGTGTGTGTGTTTGTTGGTGTGCGTTTGTGTGTGTGCGTGTGTGCGTGTGTGTGTGTGTGTGTGTGTGTGTGTGTGTGTGTGTGTGTGTGTGTGTGTGTGTGTGTGTGTGTGTGTGTGTGTGTGTGTGTGTGTGTGTGTGTGTGTGGCAGAGGTACAGCCACTTGGGCCAGGCGCTTGGCACCAGAGACTATTCAATTACCCCCCCCCCCCACACACACACACACAAACACACACACACTCAGAAGCCAGGGCTCAGTCGGTCCCCAGGCTCCCTCATTTGAACTTTTATTGCTTGTGGCCATGAAAGGGTCCCGGCCTAATGAGCAGCAGCAGGCAGGGGGTGACAGACAGCACACATGGACACACACACACACACACATGGACACACACACACATGGACACATGCACATACACACACACGCATGCACACATGCACACACACACACATGGACACACACACATGGACCCACACACGGACACACACACACATGGACACACATGCACACACACACACATGGACACACACACATGGACACACACACGGACACACACACACATGGACACACATACACACACACACACACACACACACACACACACACACACACACACACACACACACACACACACACACACACACACACACACGTATAGAGATACAACACACATGCACAAACATAGACACACGCACACACACACATAGAGGCACACACATGTGCACGCACACACAAGCATACACACATATGGGTAGATGACGTGACGTGTAAATTTTGCTGTCGCAGGCTCTTAAAATTAAGTAAATTCATGCTTTCAAAATTGTCAATGCTTTAAATGATTAAACTAATGTCGTTGTTGTGAAAAAGTAATGTGTAATAAATCCAGAGCTTAAATAAGTACACTTCATTTTGAGTCAAATGTCACATTTGTCCTATGGTGTGACTGAGGCAAGCCTGGTTCTCCATATTAAAACATTTTTAGATAAATAATCAAAGCTCAGTCATTTGTCTAAACAACCCTGGCATGTTTTTCAAGGTGTCTATTTTAGCAAGTGGCAATGCTTAATTTTTTCCCTGTTTTTCTGAGACCGTATGGACTTATGAAACTTTGTCGCAGAAAACAATGTCCTGTGGTGTGACATCATATTTTTGGTTAATTCTGTGGATAATTATCTATTTTTGAAGATCCAGCGGTACATAAATTGTGACTTTAGACCCTTAAGAAGCCAATGGCAAGGGTGGATTTTAGAATTTTCTCTCAGAGTTCTTCAGTCAATCAATTATGTTTTGCTACCACAAGATGTATTAGTTTTGTAGTCCTTTGGTGTGACAGCCATAAAATACATTTTGACAATAGTGTATATTTTTCATATTTTTTTCTTATGTAGATGTATGAAAATGCATCTTACTAAAGGTGAAATTGTATTTCAGTTGGCAACGACATGGCTTTAAATTAACTCAAAAGCTCAAAAGTCCTATGGTGTGATGGTAAAAGTCCTATGGTGTGATGGTAAAAGTCCTATGGTGTGACACTTTGGAGTATCACACCAAAGGACAAACAGGTCACACCAATGGACTAGATATTTGAGAAATAGCTTTTAAAACAACTGGTAGTACATATTTTTTTTGCTTTGTTGTTTGACTAGATAAATATTGTGTATTCAAATTACTTTTTCCTTTATTGAACTTTGGAATTTATACTTTGATGCATTGCTGATGAATATTTGTTGTTGATTTTAGATACTGTCAAATGATATAAAATGTCATTAATGGTGCTTTGAAACCATAAAATATAACGGTAACAGTGAAGGAAAGATCAGTGAGAGAGTATATAGAGGAGTATAGATGAATAAAGTATGCTGTGGAGAGCTCAATATACAGCATAAATGTGCTGTCCAGCTTGAGATACCAAACAGGCACTGGCCACTACACACTACAGGTTCAATGGTGTGACAGTCATATCATACCTACAAAAGTGTGACGGTCATGCCAAGGTCACACTTCAGTATGAGTCTAATGAGCTCTGCAGGTTACATTCAATGACCGCATGGCTGTCATTAAGAGTTACGATAGGCTGATAATCGACGATTCAAAGACTTATAAGTGTAAAGTGTAGGTCCATATTGACTACAACATTATATTAGGATCAAAAGACAAAATAATCATGTTGATATATTTGTTTCTGGCTCAGTTTTGCATTTCTGTCCTTTAGCGTGACATGAATGCCCTACGGTGTGACATGTTTTAAACGCTCAAATATTTGTTTGAGCTAAACAATATGTTTGATAAACACTGAATATTGCATTAGGGAAGAACAAATTATCGTCCCTGAAAAGTTAGTATACATTCTGACAATTTTGAACATTTAAAAAAAAAGATATCCCTGTTTTTCCACGAAGGTTTCTAATAATCTCACATCTAATGGGAAAAAAATACTTAAATGGTAATTTGTCATTAAATTAAGACTTTAAAAAATCGCAATAAATATGAAGAGTGTAACAATGTTCATAAAACTCCATCAAGCCATTTCTACATTACTTAATATGTTCATTTCTTAACGTCACACCAAAGGACATATTTTCAGCAAATTGCTTTATCAACGTAAATAAATAATCAATGAATAGACCAACATTGTGACCACTTAGATTTTTTGAAAGATTAATTGCTGCACTACGTAGACATATACTTTTTTCCCTCATAAGCATTGTTTTGTGAAAAAAATGTTTTTTGCTGCCTATCCGTCATCTACCCATATGCATGCACACATGAATCCCCTTACATGTAGAGATATAACACACAAACACACACACACACACACACACACACACACACACACACACACACACACACACACACACACACACACACACACACACACACACACACACACACACACACACACACACACACACAGTAGTGTACATAGTACATAGTAGCAGACATTCTTACATATGGTAAAGTAACATCAGAAATGTGCACATACACACATACACAAACACACTGTAAGAAAGTACATGCATGTTTACGAATACATATTCAATAAGTCTAGAGTGCAAGGTAGCCTACAGAAGCTTACACAGCCTACTGCAGCACACCACAAAAGAGAAACCAGTAACCAGTAAACCAAACTGGAAAAATCTTTTCTTTTTTTTCCCATAAACACATTTTGTCTCCATGCTTCAAAGACGCAATTCCTTCTTGTGACTCTTTTACGCATCCCCATGCTGAAAAGGACATCTGTGTGTGTGTGTGTGTGTGTGTGTGTGTGTGTGTGTGTGTGTGTGTGTGTGTGTGTGTGTGTGTGTGTGTGTGTGTGTGTGTGTGTGTGTGTGTGTGTGTGTGTGTGTGTGTGTGTATGTCTGTGTGTCTGTTTGCGTGAGTGTGTGTGTGTGCACGCGCAGGCACAAGTTTGTTTGTGTGTGTGTGTGTGTGTGTGTGTGTGTGTGTGTGTGTGTGTGTGTGTGTGTGTGTGTGTGTGTGTGTGTGTGTGTGTGTGTGTGTGTGTGTTTACTAAATGTGTATGGAAAACAAAGCCACATGCAAGACATTTATATGCAAATAGGACCATGGATACAAATACACAACATACCATGCTGCTAACCAACCAACAAGAGCTACCACAAAGTGAAATGTAGCAGCATGAATGCCTACGAGAAGAGAGACAAAGATACACAAACTCATCTGCCTAAACCCATCTAACATGCCTGTACGATAACCACAAGTAGGCCTACTTGACAGGAAACGAAAGAGTGAGTGTGCATGTGTGTACGCACATGTTGTGTGTGTGTGTGTGTGTGTGTGCACGTACGCACACTATCTCCCTCACTTACACAAACACACACACACACACACACACACACACACACACACACACACACACACACACACACACACACACACACACACACACACACACACACACACACACACACACACACACACACACACACACACACAAACACGGGCACACTTAAACGATCCATAACTGAGTCCTAGTGTGTCTGTTCATTACATTACATTACCTTGCAGTGCTCTGCACAGCACACAGTATCTGGCTGACTTGCACAGAGGCAGGGGTGTCGTATAGGGGGGTAAAGTGTGACTGAGTCACCTGGGCCCTGTGTGTATAGGAGGCACACACAGTGTCTGATTTATGGAGTCACAGTATACGGCTCGGGGGGTGGGGGGTCCATTGGAACTGATTATGCATAGGGCCCATCATTTTGCTGCTACGCCCCTGAACAGAGGCATCGATCTGTGCTTGGCTGCATCTAAGGAAGCGTGGCTCTCTTGACCTCTTTTTCTCCATAATCTCTTCAGGTCATCTCAGCAGACGGCAGTGCGCTGGCCTGACCTGCTGTACTGTCAGGCTGATAGCAGACCATGACGAAGATGCCTGACGAAGATCCTGGTTGATTGAATAAAGTTTTTTTTCTGAAGATGATTGGGCAGTGTGCCGACCTACCTTCTTAAGCCTCGTGTTATGTTAAAAAGCTGCATACACCTGTGATGTTAGTGGGTCAATTTTGACCCCTGATAGAAACTCAGCCATAGAATAGCCTACCTAAAAAGATTAGTTCTCATCAAATACTGTTTTCATCTCATGGCTGACTTACAGTATATCACGAAAGTGAATACACCCCTCACAGTTTTGCAGATGTTTGAGTATATCTTTTCATAGGAAAGCATTACAGAAATGTAACTTTGACACAATGATTAGTGACCTTTTAACAACATATTTAACCGCTTAAATTTATTGTTCACTCAGAAAAAAACAAAATACAGCCATTAATGTTTGAACATGTACTCACAAAAGTGAGTACACCCCAGATTAAAATCCGGTAGAGAAGGGGCTATGTTGGCTCGAATCGTCTCGAAATGAAACAAAATGAAAAGGGATGACAAGGGAGGTCATCAGTGTGCGTTTCAACCTTTCTTTGCATTGAACTTTTACATTTTGAGTCTGCATCTGGCTTAAATAGATTGGTGTGAGATTTGAATGCAATCCTATGGAGAATATCATGATCTGCTTCAGTAGTCACAGTGCATGTTGACATGTATGTTTCTTTTAGGTGTATTTCAGATTGCCAATGTTGACAGCATTCATGCATCCCCAAACCATGTCAGTCCCACTACCATGCTTGGCTTATGAGAGGATACACCTTTTTTGTAAAACTCACTTGTTTACCACCACACATGCTTGACACCATCTAAAGCAAATTTGTTAATCTTGGTCTCAAGAGATATGAACAGACCAAGGATATGGATCACTGGAAGCATGTTGTGTGATCTGAAGAGACCAAGATAAACAAATTTGCTTAAGATGGTGTCAAGCATGTGTGGTGGTAAACAAGTGAGTTTTACAAAAAAGGTGTTTCGTTTCGTTTCGTTTCATTTTGAGACGATTCGAGCCAACATAGCCCCTTCTCTACCGGATTTTAATCTGTGGTATGTTCAAACATTAATGGCTGTATTTTGTTTTTTTCTGAGTGAACAAGAAATTTAAGCGGTTAAATATGTTGTTAAAAGGTCACTAATCATTGCGTCAAAGTTACATTTCTGTAATACTTTCCTATGAAAAGATATACTCAAAAATCTGCAAAACTGTGAGGGGTGTATTCACTTTCGTGATATACTGTAATATGTATTAATATCTATAGAAATACTTTTTAATTATTCATCTTTTTGGCTTCACATGTCTTTCATCTTACAATACAGTAAGCCACGAAAACTATCAAAACATGTATAAATTCACTCTTTTTACTTCCTAAAGTGATAGCCTACAATTAGTACAGTAGTTGTGTTACCCATATCTTACAGCTGAGTACAACAAACAAAAAAAAAAATATATTAAAAATGATCATCAATAGTGATATCTGTGGTGTTCTTGTCCAAACCAACCCAAAGAGATGTATAGCAGGATAAAGAAAAAATGTCAAAAATAATTCGTTTTTCAATGTAAACCATGAATTGAACCAATACTTTTTCAATAATTCTATGATCTTTGTGTGGTAAATACTGGAAGTAACGATTCTGTCAGTCACAG
>NC_085872.1:9028227-9033227 GCF_034702125.1 Engraulis encrasicolus
CTTGTTTTCTTTTCAATACTGCATCCGGTAACAATTCTGCAATCTTTCACTTTTGGACATATCAGAACAGATAATCCTCTAAGCAGCCATCCATTTGAGGTAGTGAGAGACACAGGTGTTTTTGCAAGAGGTGCTCGGGCTCCATCCCTTCCCAGCAACCTTGTCCATTCGCATGTGAATATAGGCCATTGTACCATACATGCATGTAACTGTAATATAGATTTGGAAAAGGAGAGAGGGGGTGGGGGTGGGGGCGCTGACAGACACAGACAGAGAGAGAGAGAGTGTGTGAGAATGAGAATGGGTAGACAACAGGCGCCTTGCTAGTTAGCTGGTGGTGGCAGGCTGGGCACAGTCCGAACCAGTCAGCTCACATCACCGTGCTCACACGCGCCGCTAGCGTCCCAGTTCACACACAGTCACACAACACCTGCCAAGGCTCTGCCCAGCGGGATCACGTGCCGTGATCAGGGCATCTGTATGGGTATGTTGTGCCATGTTCAGGGAGAGGGGGGGGGGCATAATTGGGTATGCATTGCACTGCACGTAGGGGGTGGGCAGATGACTTTGTCCGAGGCCCGGCCAAAGCTGTCAGTGGCCCTGCGCATGACTACCCCATAGAACCCTACAGAACTGATACGCACAGCTCCTCTGCCCTCAAACCACCAACACCTCCATGACAACCACCATTACCAATTTTATCACTTTGGCATCAGCAATCCACTGGGAAATTTTGTACAGCACATTTTTCGGGGCAATGCAGTGAAGAAAACATCTGTCAATTAAAATGTGGAGTGAATGTGGATGAAAAGAGGAAATGTGGATTTTTATGATGTAGTTCTATTTTGGGGGTTTAAGTGAAGTGTGTATCATGGGCAGGCATCACAAAAGGAATTCTTGTTGCACAATGCCTGATCACAGGGTGTATTATGTGTAGCCCTCTCTCCACCAAGGCACAGCAAATATTGGACTCACAATAGCACAGTAACTAAAATAACACAGCATGGGCTTTGTTGCATAACCCTATGATTCGCCAGAGTACCAGCAAAAGAAGAGAATGTCCGAGAGAGAGAGAGAGAGAGAGAGAGAGAGAGAGAGAGAGAGAGAGAGAGAGAGAGAGAGAGAGAGAGAGAGAGGGTGGGGGGGCGTGGGGTGAAGTATTGGATGAGTTTGATGGCCCACAATGTGTCGGGCCGGTGAATATTTTATTTAAAATGCTGCTTCTTGATGTACTATAAATAGCTGGGTCTCTTAGCGTCCAAAAAGGGCCTAATCGTTACGCGCTGGATAGAAGCACCAAAATCGGTGTAGACCTTCCTTAGGGTGTTCTCCATCATTTCAGAAGGGGTGCCCCAAATTTCAATGTCATTAAGGTAATTTTTATGGGGTAAATCCAAGATGGCTGCCCAAAACCAGCCAATAGTAGTAAAATGCTGTACTGCCTGGACATAATGGTGTTATGGGCCAATCCACCTATTTGTGTGTGATGTATACAAACTGAACTTTGAAAATATGTGCAAAACTTACCATAAAAACAATGTTACATATGTCTTATTTAGATTCAAAAACAGGAAAATCATAAAAACCATGGTCAGAATGAGATCACTCTACAATTGAGAGCTCATTTCTGGGCATTTAGCTATTGAACCAACATTCATTAAGAGTTTTAAAAAATTGCAGTGGGTCATATCTATAACATCCAAAAAGAAAATTGTGGTTAGAAAATTTAGGGGAGAAGAGATAAACCCTTGAACTGGGCCACACATAACTGTCCCAATGTTAGCATGCTAGCATTAGCAGGTTCATACACTCAGTCTGCTCTTCAGATAAAGATGGCAAACAATAATTGTAATCATTTACACATGCGCGCACACACACAAACTACTACTACTTCCTTAGGACCCCCTCAATGATTTAACCCTAGGAGTCCAACTGAAATATATTCATATCAATCAAGTCAATAATACATGTACATATCAAGTGTCAGTGACAGCTGTCAAATGACAAATGCTGATTAATGTTCAGATATGTATATCACAGTCCTAAGTGTACAATGGAGTGATAAGGGCATTTATGCTTAGGAAATTATGAATAATCAATATGCAATACACCATACATACAGTATATTGACAGATACTTTGTTTTAAAAGAGCAAAATGGTAACATGTCTGTTTTTCCATCTACTTTTGGCTTTAATCTAGATGACATGTTGGCTACCTAACCACTTAATTTATTGTTTGCTCGTTATTTTTTATTTGTGGGTGTGGTCCTTTGTTTAAAACATGTCTGCCTGCCTTCCCTCTCTCACATAGGCTACTAAAATAGTCTTTCAAAGACTTAAAACAACAGCATGTGGAAATCCTATTGGCTTTGGAGGGCTAACGTCTATAAGACTATACTGTACTCTACTGTATTGCACTGTACTGTACTCTACTATACTGTACTGTACTGTAATGTACTCTGTACTGTACCGTACTGTACTCTACTGCACCGTGCAGTATGCTACTGTACTGTACTGTACTGTACTGTACTAGACTGCACCGTACTGTATGCTACTGTACTGTACTTAACTAGACTCCACCGTACTTTATGCTACTGTACTGTACTGTACTTTACTTTACTGTACTGCACCGTACTGTATGCTACTGTACTGTACTGTACTATACTCTACTGTACTTTATTATACTGCACCATTCTGTATGCTACTGTACTGTACTGCACTCCACTGCACTGCACTGTACTGTACAGTACAACTATAGAACTGAAACATGTAGAGCGGTGGTGCTCAAACTGTGGTACGCGTACCACTGGTGGTACTTGAGACATCTCTGGTGGTACTTGGAATGCCATTATGAACCTCTCCTGTACTGACTGGCAAAAGTGAATATGGAAGGCCTTTACTGCGATATTCTAATGTTGGTTGTCAAGGTGGTACTCGGAGAGCTCAATATTTTCTCAGGGGGTACTTCACACAAAAGGTTTGAGAACCACTGATGTAGAGCATTCTGAGGACATGTACAATATTATGCAAAAAGGTGTAGTGGGAATGAGTTATGTCACTGTTACCACTTAAAATCTTGAAGGTTAAAAAAAGTCTTGTGGCATTTTGTTTGGGGGGCGGGGTATGATCGACTATTCTTCCGCCCAGACTATTTATGTGCCTTGCATATCAAGAAAATGAGTCCAGGTAATGATTTACTTTCATAGTATATACCATATGAGAAGTGTTGTTCTATATATATATTTCTCCTATGGGTAAGGGTGGCAAAAGACCTACAGTACATGTTGTCCATCAGCTGTCAGTTTTGATAGCAGTTTAAGTACTCAATGGTTACTGAGCTAACTAATACAACTAACACAAGTACTAGGTGAGGACTTGTCTGCAAATAAACATTTTTTTTTATCTCTGTCTTCTTACTCAACATACACTAAGAAATCATTCCCATTTAATTTGAACTGAAGCCATACTGTGGCCTACATGTAGGCCTATATTGAGTAATCTGTAATGCCATTCTAAAGATGACTGAAATGCTCTCACAATATGCACTTGGAAAAATACAGAATTAGGTGATCTTATGGGGTTCTTCATACATATGGAAAGGTCCTGTCCTTTACCCTCTCTCATACAAATAAAATACGTATATCTGTTATGGAAATTAGAGGATGGAGAACCTGCTACTTAGGGCATCTTGCACTGACACTATCCCATTCAAATCGAGCATTAGCAGCAGTCTATTCTCACCATAGTTTTAGTGTTGGCAATGCTCATTTTAATTCAGACCAAGAATCTTCTCAAATCGTTCACAATGTTACATGCTGTCCAGCACGTAAGCACAGACTCACCCATACTTTCACACTATGTACATTTTATCAATCTGGTCTAGCAGGCTACCCTTGCTTCATCTCTTCTGAGGACTATATTAACATTGTCAGCTAAGTATAATGTCATGTAATAACAATGTAATGCGTTACCAACATGACATATTGTATATGACATGGTAGACATTTTTTATTCAAGGGGCACCCCTTCTAGGATGTCTTCAAATCAGTCAAGGAACACGTGTACCGAATTATATGCTTCTATCCAGCGCGTAACGATTTCTCGGCTTAGAGCCCCTACTAAAATGCTTCTTTGTGTCTCTGCATTGCATGCTTGGCCAATTGTGTTGCAAAAAAATGAATTGATCTGAATTGAACTAAACTGATGTTGAGCCAAAGGACTATATGGCTGCCAGCAGGAGAGGCTTTTCCAAAACTCAGCTTGACCCACAATATGGTGACTCACTGCACACAGTGGCTGCGACTCTTCCACGGAAATCTCCCCGATTCAAAACAACAACAACACAACGGCAACAGCAGCAGCAGCAGCAACAACAACAACAACAACAACAACAACAACATTAATCTAGTGCACAGTGTCTTGCAATGCACAACCCACACCAACCCAAACAACCTCATGAAGGCCTTTCACTGTAAACAAAGTAGCCTTTGCGTCGCTAAGCACCGAGACGTGCTAATTTCTCTGCGGGTGCGTTACGGTGGAAATAAACTGCCCTGCCCCATGTCCTATGCCAGTACGGAGGCCTGCTGCTTTGAATGGCCAGCATGCCTGAGATGTCCCGAGGAGGATGCATTAAATTGACACTGATCAGCTTCATGTTACACTCTCTCTCGGGGGAAGAAGTGTAACCAAGTTTAACTCAAATCAACACACGACGCAACCGCAGCGACTACAACGCTAACTGCTAAGCTACTAGCATGGGACATGGCCAGAGGAAGAAGGTCACTCCACACTCTTCACTCTTGAGTAAATCTCCCATTCCTTGGGTGGCTACAGCTGCTTAACATGTGCACCCCCACCTGAGATCTCTTTCATGTGTATGTCATCTGGGGAAGGATTAGCTGAGACTGCAGCCACAGCCGCAGCACATGATGGGGAGGTATAGAGGGAGGCGCATGACAGGGAGAGAGAGAGAGAGAGAGAGAGAGAGAGAGAGAGA
>NC_085872.1:9053227-9063227 GCF_034702125.1 Engraulis encrasicolus
AGGCTGGGCAGGGCAGCCAGACCTCACTCAAGAAAGCCCCGGCCAGCCCCCGACACGCGCACTGACTCACTGACCGCCTCGCCTCGCCCCCGGTCAACGCCATCATACAGTCTGAGTGAGGCCACATCCTGACATTTATGTGCAGCGCCTTCAGAAAACTGGGCCTCATTGTGCGCTTGCATAAGTGAACTCTGTGTGTTGCATCATCATCTCTCGCTCTCTCGCTCTCTCTCCCTCTCTCTGTGACACACACACAGATCCCGAGAGTCAGATCTCGGAAGGGGAGGGCTACGTCACTTGCTCACATACTCATACACAGACAAACTCTCTCTCACATACACACACAATCGCTCTCTCTTACAAACGTGAAACTGCTAAGGCCATGATAACAACAACAGAACTGACACTTGTCCTTCAGCGTCTTGTTGGCTGACACCATTCTGACTACTTGCCTTTAAAGCATGATCATACGATAAGCTTGTGCTTTTTCCCATAACTGGCTTTGTTGTTGAGAGAGTTTAGTCATTTAGTGCTGTGACAGTCATTTCTAGATGAGGGGCCATAACCCCCTTTACCCTCATTTCTGAATGTGCAGTATCAAGGAAAGGGAGTATTGACTGTGCAGCGTGCTCTGCCCCTTGTAAAGTAGCAGTAGGATGTTTGTATTACAATCAGAAAAAGGTTTTATTTCATTTAATGTTTTTAAACAAATGTCTTTCATAAACAATGGCTATAAAGTTGAGACTGAAGGTAATGGATTTGGCACCTCTGCTGAAATAATTCTTAGAATGAGAACTTGTCATAAATAAATTAGTCTGCAACAGTATGGAGGATAAACAAACAAAATATTTATTTATTTCATCCTGTATGTTTTCATTCAAAGTGTTATGTTGAGATGAGAATACATTAGAAAAACAACTTAAGCGCTTAAGATAATAATACACAAGAAAATGGGAAGCGTTCTGTTTTTATTAAGTGTCTATTCACACAGCCACACACACAGACACACACACACACACACACACACACACACACACACACACACACACACACACACACACACACACACACACACACACACACACACACACAACACACACACACACATAAAACACACACACACACACACACACACACACACACACACACACACAACACACACACACACACACACACACACACACACACACACACACACACACACACACACACACACACACACACACACACACACACACGCACACACACAAATGGTATGACAGACACCATTTCACCTCTCAACAATTTTGTTGTATATTCAGTTGTTGGATATGTTTTTGTTTGTTGTGTGAGCCTCATGGATCAAAACAAATGTGAAAGCCAATTGTGTACAAGTTACAAAGGCATCCTCTGTACTACACGCTTGGATAGAGTGCCTAATTATATCTCGTCAACTCTTGCTACGTTTGTGAACATAATGAAATCAGGTCACTTGTGACACAGGGCTGACATGGCATGGCATTGAGCAACATCAGCTGTACAGTACACATAACACTGCAACGAGAAGGGGCCTATACTACAAAGCTGGTTCCGGGGTAAACCAGGTTCAGTTAAGAGGTAAATCCTCTAATAGAAGAGCCTGAGGTCCTCATATTCTAAATGATGATCTAAAATATAGAAGTGCAGGTCTTCAGAAATGTAATTAGGGGGGTTTGCATCTGAACTCTTCATATTGTCTTATTGGCCTTCACAACGGAATTCATTCTGATTGGCTGATGGGGTGACCATTCATTCTCTGGAACCGGTCAGGCGCCAAGAGTGCGGCTAAGTTAGACGCACATAGAATCTTCGTTATGAATCACAGCGGTATCTAAGGGATAACACTGTAGAAACCATGCACCTCATCTATGGAAAATCAAATAATCACGACGTCAGCATTCCAAACAAAGATTCTAGACGCGCCTACGTTTCACGCCCGCATATAGAGATGCACGTCGCCGGAGTTCAGAGCCGCCGCCTCGCCATTAACTTTGTGGAAGCGGTCACCTGGTCGGCCATTATCCCTTAATTTACAGCAGTGTTTCCCAAACAGGGGTTTGTGTACCACTAGGGGTATGCAAGCATACTCCAGGGGGTACTTGGAAAAGCGTCGTAACAATCCAATGGAGCATAGTCATCCGGGATAGAGGAATAAATATAGAGCTTGGGTAGGGGGTACTTGTCATACAGAAAAGGCTTAGGGCAGAGGCGGAACAAATGCACCCAGGGCCCCAGGGCAATACAAGTCAATGAAAAGGGGCCCCTATACGGCCTGCCAAGGTCACAATAGGGCCCCCACCACCAATGCAAAAGTGCCCTGGGCCCTGGGGCAAATGCCCTGCTCGCCCTCCCTATTGCTCCGCCTCTGGTCCTTAGGGGGTAAACGAGACAGAAAATGTTGGGAGGGGAACAATATTTTACAGGAACTGGTTATGTTAAGTGGCCGCTTATGATGAGGTAAAGGGGATGTTTGTGAAGAAAAGGTTGAGAACCATTTTTGTAGAGTAGCCTGGCGAGGCCATCCTATGTACTCCACCCCAAGATTTTGGCTACACACACAGTCTGGCGAAACCCTCCTTGCTCGGTTCGCTCACGGTTTCGCCAATCAGCAAACAGTTGAGAGTGGTGATGCAGAATTCACCCAAGAAGTCTGTTACTGATTGATTAAGGTAACGCCATTCACACTTTTATTTTGTTATTTGTATGCTTTTGTAGCACTATTCCTAACAGTCATGCTAATAATGCACAATATTGGTTTTAATTTAAATTCAGAACCACAATGAATTTAAATGGCAGAGTAAGATCAGACCATCTCCCACCCTCCAAGGAGATGGATTCCTCTTAGCTTTCGCCAGACTCTTTGACGGCCATTTGTTTTTGTAGAGCATTATTTCTGCGTCTTAACGTCTATTATTATTGAATAATATCTGTTGTCAGTCACAAAGTGTTGCAACTTAAATTATAAGTGCCAATTATTAAAAAGAAGTTTGGGAGACACTGTTAAATAGGGGAGCTGAAGGGCAGTGTAGAGGACTGCTGCGTAGAGACATCTACTTCGAAGACTGGGCCATTTACAAGTAGGACTGAGCAAGAGCCAAACTCAGACACTGACACTATCCTTTACCACAGTGCAGAGGGGTGCTGGAGTGCATTGCACAGTCTAGGGGGGCTGCTTAAAGTGTGTCGCTTGTGCAAGACGGGGACCTGAGAAGCATGGCATGGGGTGTGGCGAGGGGGCTCCCCCCATTAGGGTCAGGGGGTGCTTGGGGTGTGGGGGTGGGGGTGTGTGTGTGTATGTGTGTTGGGGGGGGGTTAAAGGCTGGCAGCCGTACCCAGAGTGAGTACACACCAGGATCCATTGCAGCCGTTTCAAAGCGAGAAAGTCCCTTCGGCGTCTTTGAGAGAGAGGAGAGGAAGACCCTCTGCCCCCGGCCCCTCATCCATCTCTCTCTCTCTCTCTCTCTCTCTCTCTCTCTCTCTCTCTCTCTCTCTCTCTCTCTCTCTCTCTCTTTCTCTCTCGGGCGCTATTTTAAAAGTCAGTCCCACATCAGCAGTTCCGCGGCAGGCGTCACCGGCAGCTCTGCTATTAGCTCGGCCTCTCGTCTGGGTTGAGGGCTGAGAGCCACGCAGAGCAGAGCAGAGCAGAGCAGAGCAGAGCTGGGCTGGGATCAGGGTGGGGTGGGGTGGTGTAGGAGAAAGGTTTAGTCACACACACACGCACGCATGCACGAACACACACACACACACAGAGGGCTTGGCTCATGATAGGGTGGGTGGGGTGGCGTAGGGGAAAGGGTTAGTTGGGTGGTGGGGAAGTAGACTGGGCCGTCAGCACTTCTCACAGCTGGGGGTATATGTGATCCACACACCTCTCCTCGCCCCCAGCCCCAGCCCCAGCCCCACCTCCAGCCCCAGCTCGGGCGGGCAATGGCTACAGAAATAACCCTGAAAGGCCCAAGAAAAGGGGGCCAGGGACTCAGACGGTGGCACTGAAGACGGGAAGAAGGAAAAGAGAGGAAAAAAAAGAAAGAAAGAATGAACGAGTGGATAGGAGAAGGAGCTAAGGATAAGGAGAGGAATAGAGGGGATGAACAGGGGAAGGAAGAAGATAGGACGAGGAGATGAAAAACAAAATCGAGTACAGAAAACAAAAACTCCAAAAAGATGATGATGTGAAGGGTACACAGTGTGTTTTGGAAGGGGGCTGAGCAAGGTTGTGAGGAGACAGAGGAACGCTGAATACTAATAATGTCTTTGTAGCCGGGCTGTGCGTGCAACCCCGGAGGAGATGAAGAGGAAAACACAAGAGGGAGCACTTCAGAGGTGTGTGTGCGTGTGTGTGTATGTGTATGTGTGTGTGTGCGTGTGCGCACATTCCTTTGTATATATATGCACTGCTGTATGTGTGTGTGTGTGTGTGTGTGTGTGTGTGTGTGTGTGTGTGTGTGTGTGTGTGCGTGCGCACAGAGCGAAGACACTACACAGGAGGGCATAGTGCTGATATGCTCTGCTCTGTTTATTTGCTGTGAGGTTCTCTCTCTTCTTACTATCAACCAACACAACTCATTGTCACAGCCCCATCACCTCACCTGAGCAATATCAACCCTCCCTCCCTCTCTCCCTTTCCCTCTCTCCCTCCCTCTCTCCCTCCCTCCTTCTCTCCCTCCCTCTCCTTCCCTGTGTACATGCTGGGTTAGGCCTCCCATGCAGAACTTGTTACAGCAGTGATTCACAAGAGGTAGCAGCCCATCCCTTCTCCCCAGGCACTAGACATCTACCCAAACACACACACACACACACACGCACACACACACACATACACACACACATCCAGCTGCCCCTCCTCCCACACACACACACACACACACTCACACACACCTCCTTCTGCTCCCCTTTCCGCGACCCCTGTTCCCTCTTCCAAACCACACACACACACACCCTCAGCACACACACACACACACACCTATAGACATGCACCCCGTTCTGCTCCCCCTCCCATTTCGGCGACCCCCCGTGGCCGGCCTGATACTGACTGTGTGTGCGTTGAGTTACTGAGCCAGGCCATCACAAAGACTTTTAGCCGGTGCTAATGGATTCACTGTCAACCAAAAACAAACTCCCTCACCTTGGCGCATAGCTCACCTTGGCGCATAGCTCACCTGGTTGGCTGGTTGGCTGGCTGGCTGGCTGAGCACAAGACGGGATGGGCATAACTCGGAACAGATGATCCAGTTGGCAGCTAGATACACACATGCATGCACGCACACACAGGCAGGGAGGCACACACACACACACACACACACACACACACACACACACACACACACACACACACACACACACACACACACACACACACACACACACACACACACACCACACCATCCCTCTGGAGTGCCGCCTGCCTGGCAAAGCAGCACTCTAAATTGGTGAGAAACATACTAGAGAGGCTGATCATTTTAATCTTGCAACCAGAGATGACAGAGACAAAGAGCTAACCTGAGACCAAGATAGTCGACTACAGGCCTCATCGCTTGGTAAATGGTGCAGTGGAATAAACCTGTGTTGGGACTGTGCAACTCTTTCTTAGCCTGTTTTGTTGCCTAGCTTTGTCATGCCATTTTTCTCCCATCTATGCCATGTTAGGTTGCATTATGTTACGTTATTAAGTTCACGTGTCCCTTCCTTGTGGAATTGTGGTGATCAGGTAGGTTTATTTCGAACTCCAGAGTTGGGAAGGATGCAGAAGCTTTTTTTTTGTCATTTTCTTATGTCATTAGTTCGTTTTCTGGGTCTATTTTCTTGCATTAAAGATCCATCATAGTTAAATAATGACATACATAAGAAGCAACAGGTGGGGTCATTGGTCATTGGTGTGCTGCTGTGTTCGGTCAAAAGGACAACTTCTTCTTGCTCTTCAATCAAATCAAGCTCCACTGCATTAAGGGTCAGCCATTTTATAAAGGCCAAAATGTCTACCTATTATCCAATTGTAGGATATTGATTAAAGAAAAAGATAAATAGTAACAAGGCCCATTCACATCTACAACGGTAAGATACCGTATTTTTTTTTTTTTTTGTGGCATCATGCGTTGCATGCTTTGCGTCAGCTACAGTATGTGTATGTCCAAGACTAATTTCCCTCGGTGACAAATAAAAAGAATCTTGAACTGTAAAGATATGTATTTGTGTTCACACTTCTCAACGATAACACCTGTTTCTCATGGACATCCACAAGCGCCAGGCATGATGCCCATACATTCTAAAGACGGTATATAGTCGATATGTGAATAGCACCTCGCTAGGGTTGTCACAATGTTCACAACTTAACCCAGTAAGACACGACCCTTGTTATAAATTAGCTGTCATTCAAGTGTAAAGAAATCCTGCACACTGTCCATTCCACCAACAAAGTTTAATGGAGAGTGTGCTGGATTTCTTTATAGTCGAATGACAACCCCACTGGGATAATATCCTACGCACCTGCCCAGCTACAGAGGTGTGCAAAAGCGTCTTCTTGAACTATCAATTAGCTGTCACCAGAATGGCAATGACCAAGTCGTTGCTACAGGATCTGTGCACGGTCATAAAGGTGTAGTAGCACTATGCTAGTTAAGTATTTTTCTGTGACTATTACAATGTTCCAGTGGTGGAACGGTGTGTGTTAAGGGGCTACAGATGTAGTTACCTTTATAGTTATTGTCATAGAAGTGAAATAGGTTGTTAAGCTAACCCGACATTAGAAATTTGCAGTTACTAGAATGGCAATGACCAAGTCGTAGTGCACTATTGAAGGCCCGGTGCTATGTCATAGTATTGTAGTACTATGGTAGTTAACTTTTCAATCGCTGTTACAGCGTGCCACTGGAGGTACGGCATGCATTAAGGGTTATGGCCTGCACATAAAATAACCACTGAGGATCACAGGACAAAATATTCATACCATTTGTTCACACCTCATCCTTTTCATGGTATACACACATACTGTAGAAGAAAGAAGAATGACACAAGCAGACATAACTTTATAGATTTATTTGAAATATCCATGATGTCTAGAAATAATGTCTTGCCAACACAGCTTGTGTCCAAAACTATTGCAAACCATCCACATAGCAAATGCTTCTTCAGCTAGGGTAAGGTAAGGCTTTTTAAAGGCTGCGCTGCACTCCAACAAGCCTTTAATTAGGACAGAAGGATGCTCCTGTCTGACACGGACCTGATGGCGGATAATGAGTCACTGTACCTTGTAGATGGGGGACTCTCTCTCTCTCTCTGTGTGCATGTGTGTGTGTGTGTGTGTGCGTGTGTGTGTGTGTGTCTGTGTGTGTGTGTGTGTGTGTGTGTGTCTGTGTGTCAAATGAACAGCAGCTAGAGCTTGGTTCAGCTGAAAACTGAACGCGGCCTTGTCACGACAAAATGCTAAAGTGACAGTGGAATTTAGGGAGAGAGAGAGAGGGGGGGGGGGAAACAGTGTAGAGTCCCCATACCTCATGCCACCGGAGGTCAAAGCGGATGTTTCTCCGTTAGTGTCCCCATCTGTCACTGAGGGGTGTCTGTCTGTGCGTGCAATAGCAAGGGAGAGAGGAAGAGGAAGAGAGAGAGAGAGAGAGAGAGAGAGAGCGCAAGGGAGAGAGAGAGAGCACAAGGGAGAGAGAGAGGGGGCAAAGGAGGGAGAGAGAGGGACAGAGAGAAGTAGGTAGGGAGAGAGGGAGAAAGAGAGAAAGAGAGAGAGAGAGAGAGCGTGAGGTACTGAGAGAAGGCGGTAGGGAGAGAGAGAGAGAGAGAGAGAGAGAGAAGGCGGGAGGTCGAAAGCAACAGAGCGAGAGAGGGGTGTGTGGGGTTGGAGGGTTGTGTGTGTGTGTGTGTGTGTGTGTGTGTGTGTGTGTGTGTGTGTGTGTGTGTATGTGTGTGTGTGTGTGTGTATGTGTGTGTGTGACGTTGGCTGTGTGTGACTCACAGCAGTGAGTGATCTGATGTGATGTGGCCTTCTCTCTCTCTCTCTCTCTCTCTGCGGCCGTCCTTCTCATCTCAATATGCTATCAATCGGGCTGCAAGGGTGGGGGCCGCCGCTGTCACGTCTTCTCCCATGCAGTCACTCACCCTGTCAAGTTGGGTCGTGTATGTATGTGTGTGTGTGTGTGTGTGTGTGTGTGTGTGTGTGTGTGTGTGTGTGTGTGTGTGTGTGTGTGTGTGTGTGTGTGTGTGTGTGTGTGTGAGAGAGAGAGAGAGACAGAGAGAGAGAGAGAGAGAGAGAGAGAGAGAGAGAGAGACAGAGAGAGAGAGAGAGAGACAGAGAGAGAGAGAGAGTGTGTGTGTGTGTGTGTTTGTGTCGGGGTGTGTGTGTCGCTGTGTGTGTGTGTGTTTGTGTGTCTATGTGAATGTGTGGTACTTTCCAACAGCCGGCAAGTCCTCCTGCGATACTTTTCTCAAGTGCCTGACAATGCATGGGCTTGTTGTCAAACGGGGTCCATAAATCCCACCAGGTGAGAAGAGAAGAGGGGACTCGACTGGCTGTCTGTCTGGCGAGGGGTGAGGTGAGGTGGAGTCTGTTTTGCCAGGAAAGTCTGACTCACCTTTATTCTGGATATTTTTTAATTAAAAACGCCAGATTTAAGCATCACAGGTAATTGCACAGCAAATGGCTTTCACTTGATTCGAGATGACAGTTTGCACAGAAAGCCAGCGCAGGTTGTCAGTCATTAGAGTTTTTTTTGTTGTTTTTGTCTGAATGAAACTCATTGAGGGGAGGAGAGAGAGAGAGAGAGAGAGAGAGAGAGAGAGAGAGAGAGAGAGAGAGAGAGAGAGAGAGAGAGAGAGAGAGAGAGAGAGAGAGAGAGAGAGAGAGAGAGAGAGAGAGAGAGAAAGACAGAGACAGAGATAGAGATAGAGATAGAGACAGAAGAAGAGAGAAAAGGGGAGAAAGAGAGGAAGAGCGACAGAGTGTGTCTGTGAGAATGATTCCGTCTGCATCACAAACCATTCTCATTAGTGAGTTCTGTCTGGTCCTGCTGCCTCCACCTCCAGATTACTTCTGCCTATTTGAAGACAACTCACAGGAGGCTGAGGCTACAAGAACGCCGCACTCATTCCAAACATGGACCTGTCCTCACACTCACCTCCCTGCAATTATACGCCCAATATTTGGTAACGCAGTGGAGTAATCCCAGAGGGGGTCACTCTGAATTTGGGGAGAATTGAAACAGGCCGACTTTGACTCCGGCTTTGACTGCTGATGGGATCGAGAGTGTGAGTGGACCGTTCAGTCAATCAATCGCATCAAACGGCAAACCATGAAAAAAGCCTTACCACCATCTAGCTCTTACAATTTTACCTTTTACAATATAAAAGAAAGCAAAAAAAAGAAAAGAAAAATAAAACAACATAAAACACATATAACAGTGAATGACTTAAAATATATACATTTTTTTTACACATGCTGTAATAAGGGTTTTCTTTGTGCATTCGATGCGAGTTAAGGACAACAGTGGGAGATGGAGTTGATGGCGTCTTCACTGACGGGGGCTGGCGGGGAGGGAGGTAGCGGCCGGGTAGCGTGTAAGAATCAAGCTATGTCCCGTTAGCCTCCTGCCTCAACCCACAACGGCCCGCGCACACAGCAAAGACGTTTGGGATTACAGTATCCTGGTACAAAGCCCTTTTTTGAAAATCAGATCACACCTTGACTTGAGTGAGTGAGATCCTGGACCCTCTCTGGAGAGGAAACTGAAACAGGACAAAAAAAAGGCTTATATACACAAGTCGATGCTTACATTCAACCAGTTCGTTCATTTTCTTGATTTAAGGAGCTGTACAAAGCCATCGCTTTTTGTAATTATTACTCTCTCTCTCTCTCTCTCTCCGCCGGACGCAACCACCACCATCTCACCAACTCCATCTCTCACGGACATTCACCCCAACGGAGATAACACACACATATACACTCGAGACATTGGATATTCACACGACATACTGCATTATAAAA
>NC_085872.1:9073227-9080727 GCF_034702125.1 Engraulis encrasicolus
CAGAGAGATTGAGTGTGTGTGTATGGCCGCATGTGTATGAAAAGAGAAATCTCTAGAAAGAGAGAGAGAGAGAGAGACAGAGAGAGAGAGAAAGAGAGAGAGCATGTGCATGCGTGTCTTTGTGTGTGTGTGTGTGTGTGTGTGTGTGTGTGTGTGTGTGTGTGTGTGTGTGTGTGTGTGTGTGTGTGTGTGGTCGCGTGTGTGTGTGTGTGTGTGTGTGTGTGGTCGCGTGTGTGTGAGTGTGTGCGTGCGCGTGTGTATGCGTGCGTGGAGTAATGCCATCCATAAAACATGCGATGAGGGTTTCTATGGTCCACCAGGGACATGTCGGCAACAGAGGGAGTCAGCCGCACACACAGGGATGGAATACAGATGCACCTATTGGATTTGTTTGTCACATTTTGTCCTGACACACCAACGCCCACATATCATAACACACACAACAAAGCACACGCATACAGTGTGAAGCCCCTGCCCCTCCTTCCTTGATGTCTGTGAGAATAGATAGGCCAATGTAACTCTATGCATGACTGTAAGCACACAAACACACACATGGATGCACGCGAGCACACACACACGCATGCGGGCACGCACACATGCACGCACGCACACACAGACACACACACTCACTCACACATACACACACTTTGTACTCCCTGCTTGTAATTCCGATGTGGTACTATGATTCTCTGGCCCACCCCTCACAACAGGCAATCAATTCTTTACATGGCACCCCTCGGCCAGGGGCCTTAACCCTATCCAGACTGGGGGGGGGGCTAAAAGTGCCCGCACCAACTTTGATGTCGTATAATTCCTTAACAACTTAAGCTATGACTACGAAACTTTGTGACTTTTCCTAACATTTAGTTGGCTACAGTTAGGTACCGAAAGATAAGGTTTATCGTTTTTGTCGTTGCCATGGCAACGGTTTTCTGACAGGTATGTCTGACCAAAAATCACTTTACCATATCTATGACGCCATATATTTTCATATTTTTTTTTGTTATTTCCATTAGCATCAGACAACTTTGTGAGAATTTAAGTGGTTTGAAGCATAAAATCATAGAAATTTAAGTGCATTACCTAAATTTGTTGGAAAATCCATTAGAGTGAGATTTTGGGCATAATAAGATAATGATGTCATAATGACGTCATAATACCAGATAATTACACAAAAATTATGGCATTCATAGATGTCCATATGTAGATCATCTCCCCCAAGTTTCGTAGTCATACTGTATTCCGTTCATGAGTTATGAGGGGGGGGGTCAAAAGAGTCCCCCCCCAGGCCCAGGAATGCCAAAAAAGCCCAGTCTGAATAGGGTTAACACACATACAAAACACAAACACAAACACAAACACAAACAGACTCATGCACATACACACACACACACGCGCGTGCGCACGCACACAATTTCTTTTCATCCTTTTTAATTATTGTTGTTCATCTTTGAACTGCATGTCTTGAACTTTGAACTGCATGAATTGTGCTATTCAAATACAGTTATTACCACACACACCATTTCTGTGTAGCAGCACATATGAAGAAGGTACTCCTGGAGTGAAGTGAAGCAGAGCACGGGCAATCCAAACTTCACCATGACAAGGCCCCCCATTCACTGCTTTATTCCAGCCAAGGCCCTAACATGGGCCGTGCTACACTAATTTTTCTACACACCCGGTTTCACAACTCGATGAAGTTGGTGCATTCCTAAACCCATTCAAGTAGACCTACTACAGAAAGCTTAATATATGTAAAAGAAAATGATTCCACTGAGATAGTTTAGCTTTTCTTTTTTGTTTATTTTGGCTTACTTCAGTTATTCAATTTACAAAGATATTCATTTTATTTTGCTATGTTTTCCCTGCCAGCCTGCCGCGGCCTCCCTGGTATACCCTCTCGGCCCCCAGGGGGTCCCCGGGTATCACTTTGAGAACCCCAAAAGTAGAGCACAGACAGCCCAAAATGTAAAGATCTAAGGGAGGAGCGTGGGTGGATGGTGGCCGCTCTTTAGCGTAAACCATTTACATATACTGGTAATCTCGCTTTGGTTTTTTAATCTTTCATCCGACTGTACGGTAGGTGCCATTGATGGTTCAGAGATTAGAGAAGTCGCCTCGGCTGCTGACACATTTCTCTACAAATACTTTCCCCTACGTGAACTTCTGGTGACATCAAAACGAGCTGAATTGCGTGTGAGAGAGTGAACTCATTGCGCTCACAGTTTCAGGAAACTCTCAACAGTGTCAGGCAGGCAGGCATGCATGCTGTGCAAATGCGTCAGAATAACTACTGCTAACTAGGCTTGTAAAGCCTGTGTCCAAGCGCTGTACTGTATGCGCACAATGTGTCTGCACATGACGCCATGTGACCATTCCCATAACCTCAGAGGCAAGGCCGCAGAACGCGGTCCTATCTTCAAAAGACATTTCATTTCACCCGAAAACACCAAGGGCTCAGAGACTTGCAGTGGCGGCAAAGCAGATGCTACAAGAGCAAGGTAATGTTTTATGAATCCCCCCCCCCCCCATACCACAAGAGGAAATGTGCCACGCCACCGGTGCAGCTCAGAGCACACACAGGCGCCCTGTCAGCTTTCTAATCCGCCACTGTGGCACGCGCCTGGTGCTGTACTGAGATCAGGGCCAGGCTGACGGAGTGATGTGTGCACGTGTGAAAGTGCTATTGGGTTACTACTGTTGCTGCTACAGCTGCTACAGAGAGAGTCAGCAGACCAGGGAACCTCTGATGGCGGATGTGTGACAGACAACAGCAGACGAGCAGGTAGACTTTGATGTGAACATGGCCATGATTTTCAGAGTGCGCAATAGTGGCTCTACTTTGCAACGCGCACACACACACGCACGTGCACACGCGCAGATGCACGCATACGCACGCACGCACGCACGCACGCACACACACACACGCGCAGATGCAGACAGTTTTCAAAGTGTGTTATCATTGCCCAATGCAGACATGGTATATTACTGTAAAATTGATGTCCAACACACTTTGACAAGCAAAGTATGGCAAGCAAACAAGCAAAGAATTGCAAAAGAATTATTAGAAAGAGACAACTATCAATACATATTGTGTCCAGCTCCAATTCCACCTTGAAGCCATTACGTAAAAAAAATATTTTTAAAAAACGGGACACGATGTACCAAACGGTTCTTGAGTAATTGGACTGAAGTGCTTTGTGGATATGCCATGCTGGGTTACATGCAAGCACTGTGGGAATATGATAATAGTAATTATAATCTAGTTTGCGGAGCAGAACCTGGGAGCCTACCTCCTTGAACAGGAATAAAAGGCACGCAGAAACGCAGAAAATGTTACTTCAAGTAGGCCTGATCCAAATGAATTTGAATCCAGTGGGCACAAAAACAAACCAGGCCCACCAAAAATAATACGAAATGAACAATAAAAACTGAATATTGTTATTGTTTTGGTTGGAAGAATAAAAGTAAGCAAAATAGATAAATTAAACCATTTTTGAACTAAATAGTTTAAAAAGGACTGATCGAGATTTAAAATGTTTGATCAGGACCATGTTTGACACACATTCAAAACAATGGAAATCATGACCATGTTGGCAAAGACAGTCTGAGCAAACGTTGGCTAGAAAGAGATGGAGAGATAACGCACAGTCTGCAACACACGTGTGTATGTTTTTACTGCACATTGTGTGTGCATGTGTGTGTGTGTGTGTGCGTGCGTGCGTGCGTGCGTGTTTGTGGTTACTTTCAATTACTTACTATGTTTTGTTTACTGTAACTGCACATTGAAGACTGGTCAAACGCAATTTCATAGATTTTTGACAATTAAGTACGCTTGACTTGACTTGACTTGACCCGTGGGGAGTCGAAGATGAGTTGGATGAGAGACTATCTGTAACTGAATGCAATGCTATAGTGTTGCACTAACTATGGCTCAGCTTGATGACATGTGTTTCCAAATGATACCTTGTGTTTGCACAATGAGAGAGGAAGGCCTGCTCCTGTGTTCATTTGCAGACCACACAACTTGTGCAAGTCCAGCTGAGTCACAGACTGATAAAGTAACACCGCAGTACATTTAAACACTCAACTTTCCACCATAATTATCATATAATATTATTACGTGACTATTTCTTCTTGATTGGGTTATTTTTGAGACGGTTATTTCACATCTAAGGGCTATCTGTTGTTTCGCAAATATGTGTCTGCTGGCACTGCTTTGAACCAGTCGTGCTTATGAAATGAGTATGAAATGAGTTTAGATACAGAAAGGGCGAGAGAGTGGAAAAGTGTGAAAGAGACTGTGTATAGAAAGCTAAATACAGCTAGAGCTTGTCAAAGAGAGAACAGAGCAATGTCAAAGAGATGTACAGTATAGAGAGCTGACTGACTTCTAAGTGCCGTTTGTGCCAGTAAAACAGGAAACACACACAAAAAATCAGAGAGAGTGAAAAAAACAGCAAGTCTCAGATGACCCATTTAAAAACACTGACAAGTAAAAAAAAAACAAGCTTCACACTTCTTCTGAAGCACTTCCACAGTGGCAAAGCTATGAGATTGGCGACAGAAAGCCCTCCCGGCCCGGCTGGACCACTTGAACAAGTCCCTCTGGGGGCGTAGAGTAAAGAGCTGGGAGGTGTGGGTTTGTGCATGGTCTTTGCCATGTGGGGAGTCATTAAGTGGCCCAGCATGTTGCCTGATGAACGGAAAAGAAGAACTGGCCTCGTTCATCTCAGCCCGTCTCTTGTTCTTGTTGCCAGCAGGCACAGAAAAAAAAACTGTTTCTTTGAAAAAGGAAACACTCTAGATGGCTGTTAGCAATAAAAAAGAAGAGAAACTTCTCTCTGCTTCTCTCTTTCTCTGTCCCTCTCTCAGTCCCTACTCTCTTCACTTTTTCTTTCAATAGTTATTGCTCTCTCTCTCTCCCTTCTGTCCCTTTGCAGTAAAACACTATTTCCCCCTTGTTCTGAGACTTATAAGTCTCTCTCTCTCTCTCTCTCTCTCTCTCTCTCTCTCTCTCTCTCTCTCTCTCTCTCTCTCTCTCTCACACACACACACACACACTCTATTTTCTGCCCCCCCCCCCGCCCCTCTCTCATCCCCCCCCCCACTCCCTCCTCCCCCTCCCCTCCCTACACCTCCCTCTTCAGTGGTCCACAGTGCTTGTGTGTGGTTGGTTAGCGTTGTCCATCTCCAGGCTCAGGGCCATCTGGTGGCCTGCTCTGCTCCCTGGCTGTCCAGCCACTGCTGCTGCTAATGAGGGCCCTGACTGATGGCCTCGCCCAGACCTGACCAGCGCCCACTCACTCCCCACTGACAACCACCACCACCTCTCTCTCTCCATCCATCCATCCCTCCATCCTTCCAAATCTCTTTGTATTGCTCCCTCTTTCATCCATCCTCGTCCTGCTCTTCTTCCATCTCCTGCTCTTTCTTTGTATCGCTCCTTTTCTCACCCTTCTGTCTTGATCCCTCTCTATCTTCCTCTCTCTAACTCAGTCTCTCTATCCATCTTTCACACTCCACACTTCCTTCTCTAAACGTATTCCTTCTCTAATTCCCTTGTTCCCCTTAACTCAATCTGGACTGGCAGCACCCACTCACTCCGTCCCTCCCCACTGACAAACTAACCACCTCACTCAACACTTCTCCGTCCAGCCGTCCCTCCCTTACTTCTTTTCTCTCTCTGCACACGCTTCTGTCCGTAACTTTACTGCCTCTTCAAACTCCCCTTCTCTTTAGCTCAGTCTGCCGCTCCAAGTCCCTCTTCTCTTTCACGACCACATCTGTCCTCAACTCCATCTCTACGTCTAACTTTTCCAACTATCTCTCTCTCTCTCCTTCCTCACAACTATTCTCTATCCCATCGGTCTGCCTATGCACTTTAGTTGCGAGCGTAACTGGTGCAGGCACGGGCACCAGCACCACTGTGGTCGGCCTGAAAAAAAGTGTTGGTGGAAGGTGTGAACATACTTGAAAAAGGCACAGCCACAGCCAGACAAAAGGCAATCATCAACATTTTCATTGTTTTTTTTCTCCCCTTAAACTTTATCTTTGGGGGAGTAAAACAGTCTGCCTCCCTCCTCCCTCCTCCCTCCTCATGTGAACCCTATGGGTGAGGCCTTGAGTACTGGGCCCCTGTGGGAGGTGCAGCTACCTCCCTCCACAGCCTGCTGCTCTGCTCTGCTCTGCTCTGGCCCGCAGGAGACGCGAGGGAGGAGAGGAGGGAGGAAAGGAGGGAGGAAAATGATGGTCACCGTGGCAGCCATCTGATCACCGCCCGGTCCCATGGTAACGGATGCCAGCACAACTGCGCCGGGCAACACTGCTGAGATTTATTACGTGCCTCAGTGAGTGTCACTTTCTCAAGGACAACTCTCTCTCTCTCTCTCTCTCTCACACACACACACACACAGACAAACATACACTTCGTGACTTTAGGGTTTGGCTCTGCAAACAAAAGTGAAATGCCGCAGACAAACCTTATAGCACTTCACCAAAACACCAAACCAACATTGCTGACAGAGACAAAAACAAATGCCATTCTTTCAAAGACAAACACACAAACACACTGATACACACACTGAGACACACACACACACACTGAGACACACACACACACACACACACACACACACACACACACACACACACACACACACACACACACACACACACACACACACACACACACACACACACACACACACACACACACACACACACACACACACACACTACGACACAAGATTTAAAACCAAAATCTAAACAATGTGCCACTGGCCAGTCAGCGGGCCCGACTTTTGCTTACTCCTCACCGAGAATCACCCCACTTCTGAAGCAGGGTTTGCGGGAGGCTCGCTGCCATGCAGCTGAGGGGAAAACCAGACTGGGGGAGAAATAGGGCCCAGGCACTTTTGGCTTAAAGGGGCCCTTCATAATTAGCGGCGCAGAACTGACTCACCTGTGGGCTCCGCACCCTCGTGGGCCTTGAAAATAAGGGCCCACGAGGGTGCAGGGCCCACCGGGAAATGCCCACTATGCCAGATAGCCAGTCCTGCCATGCAGCTGAGGGGAAAACCAGACTGGTCTGGTGTGGAGCAGGAGCGGGCAGCAGGGAGCGGGTGCGTGGTGCATTCCTGTGGCCAGGCCGTGATTAGCCAGCCAGGGAGGAGAAGAGAAGAGAGGAGACTGGTGCCCATTCAGCCCAGTCACTCAGCCCAGTCCCGCAGCATAGTGCAACAGCTACAGGTTCTGCTTAATAAACAGTTGCTTGTTATTGTTCTTTCCTGGCTCTCTTTTTCTTTTTTCATTCATTGATTCCTCTTCCTTTTCAATAATTTTTACTCTTTTGTCATCAACTCCTAACTCATGTTTTTCTTTGTCTAGTTATTTATTTATTTAATCTCTCATTCCGTCTCTTTTCTCTCTATCCTATCTTCTCTTCCCTCTCTATCCTCCTTTTTTCCCTCTAGTGCTCTCTGTTTCTCCCTCATTGAA
>NC_085872.1:9088227-9098227 GCF_034702125.1 Engraulis encrasicolus
GAGTCAGAGAGAGAAAGAAAGAGAGACAGCTCGAGAGATAGTGAGGGAGACAGAGAGAGACAGCAACACAGAAAGATTAAAAGCGGCAGAGGAGGAATGGAGATGAGTGAGGTTCCCAATGAGGGGGAGAGATGAGAGAAAGAGGCATCAGCGAGGATACATCAGGCCTACTGATCTGTTTTTGAAATGATTCTGAAACACTGCTGTAACATTTTTAGGATTTGGAATTCGCCTCTTTGATTGATTTATTGAGCTCGTATAACATGACACTGAGCTTGCAGCTTTCGGATGACTTCATTATTGGCATATGACAGTACAGGAAAACAATAGCAATTTCCCTTTAAATGTCAGAACTGCCATCACCACTAGCAATGAATATACAAGGGAGAATCAACATCACGGAGGATTAACATCCACAATATCTAACTTGCTTTTGTGTTATATGCAGTGTTCATATAGTATGACTAAGTGTTGAAATCTATATTCCTAGTAGAATATTTACTTGAGTGGAAGGATCGAATCAAAATGTCTACACATCATCCAGGAAGATGCCGCACAGCAGTGCCCTAAAGGTGCAATATGTAGGATTAAAGTAAAAGTATAATTAATATAAGTGTAATTAATTACTGTCCAGAGTCAGCTGATGCTTATTTGAGTCAATAGTAAATGAACGATGATTCTGGGGACCACTTTCACGGTCCGCTGTCAGAGAACCCCAAATGTAACTTTTGACAGAGCGACCCGAACGAGTGTTGTGGGAAACACTTCTCATACAAAAATTGGCTTTACATGTGACCAGCTCTTTTAACAGCATTTTTTTCATGACAGTGCAGATTTTGAGACAGGCATGCCACAAGCACCGCGCTAACTGCATACTCCTACATTGTGCCCCTTTAAGGCTTAAGCCATATATGAAGGGAAAGGAGCTGGTGTTGGAGAGACAAATGTGTATGACAGGATGTCAATGCAGAGAAATGGAATGGCATGAGATGTGAGCAGAATTGTGATGAGCCTGACATTTACACCTAAGTGTGACGGCACAAGACATAGGAAGTAAAAGAAAGAAAGAAGGCAAGAAAGCAAGAAAGAAAGAAAGAAAGAAAGAAAGCAAGAAAGAAAAGCGTGTGGGCAGAAATCATTTCAGTTCTGATATGGCAAAAAATGGATGTGGATCTAGTCTGGAAATAGAAAATAGGCGAAAAGTAAGAAAATAGAGAGCGAGGGAGAGAGACATAAAAAGGAACGGAGAAGGAGAGAAAATTTCACGTCTCTCTTATGCCATTCTGCCTGCATATCACATTACAGATTTAACATGGGAATGATTCCCCCTCATTTTAACACGTGGGACTGCAGTTCACTGAAGGGGATGGATATGGAGAGAGAGGCAGAGAGATGAGGAAGGAGGTGGTGGGGGTCTGGTGGAAGACAGAGCATGTAACACATGTAGTGGAGAGAGGATTGAACGAACTGTGAGAACAACACATGAAGAAAAGTGTGGGAAAATGGAGGGGGAGAGAGAGAGAGAGAGAGAGAGAGAGAGAGAGAGAGAGAGAGAGAGAGAGAGAGAGAGAGAGAGAGAGAGAGAGAGAGAGAGAGAGAGAGAGAGAGAGAGAGACTGATAGTGAGACAGAGAGAAAGAACATAAGGATCATTGGACATTAGATGTTTAACACACATTCACCGAACCATCACATTAACAAAGTACTGTTGGAAAAGCCACATCGCTGTGAAACACAAAGCACAAAGAAACACACAAAGCTCATCAACATGTGAACAGCCAACTACCAGGCAAGCTTCCCTACACCAGACCACAGACAGGGCTTGACGATAGGCATTTGCAGGCAAAGGCGGTCGCCTAGGGTGCCAAAAGTCTTGGGGGCGCCATAGCAATGACCAAAAAGACCTAGAATGTTGTGTAAAATAATTAAGCATTAAAATTTAAATTGACAGTTTTCATTCAAGGGCACTCAGTATACTGTATGTAAGGGATAATGTATTGTCCACACGTGACTATCGGAAAATATTTTCCTGACGAGGCGAATAACACCCCCCGACGCCGAAGGCGGAGGGGTGTTATTCCGCTTCGAAGGGAAAATATTTTCCGATAGTCACGTGTGGACAATACATTATCCCGCTTATTATACGGCTTTTACCAACATTAGAAAGCATAAATAGTTAACCAGTAGTTTAAAATAACATGTTTATTGCCATTTTATAGCGTGCGCAAAGAAAGATAGTTCGTGGAACGCTCATAATTTAAAAAGGTTACCAAGCAACAGAGTTTGGCTACTTTCTAACTTGTTACAGCCACACGTTGCGCTTCAAACTGTTTGCAGGCTGCCTCGTTTACTGCGCGATATCTTCATAATAGGAATATTTCTATCTAATCGGCGACAGTATTCCAGAAAAAAAGCATAGCAACCCAAGCACTGCTGTGCGCCCTGACCATCATTATCGATCCTGCTACAGGCAGAGAACTGTGCTCCGGATGGTTGGCTGAAGGAGGCAACTTCAAGCCTACAGGCTACACCCTTAAGGAAACTGTCAACGAACTCCTCACTTGTAAAAAAAAAGAAAAAGAAAGAAAAATACGACAGCGGCCGGCGGACAGTGACAGTTTGTTTTCTTGGAACAGCAACACTTGGACATGAGATGTTGCTGATGAATCCTGATGGGCTACCACTCTGCCTTTTTTGTATTAACTTCGTCAGGATGACATAACTGTTAAAATGAATCGCTGAATGAGACTTCTAGTGTTGTTGCAATTTGTCTTGAGACGTTTGAGAAGTAGTTGGTTACCGGAGCATCAGTGGGCCACCAGCAGCGTGCGTTAATGGCGCTGCTGCCATACTGCTAAAAATCAGAAGGCAAGACATATCAGTGAAGATATGACCGATCTACTTGCGGAGTGATCTCTGAAGTGACCAAACTCGTTGCCATTGGCAGCGGGTATTATTAGGTGGGCATTACGTAAGGGTTAACGTTCGGCGAGAAGGTCGCTACCGTGGAATAGCAGCACGACAGAGAGAATCTTTAGACCCCGACCCGGAGCGGAGGGGTCTTGTTCTCTCTGAAGCTGTCTCGCTATTCCACAAAGCGACCGACTCGCCGAAAGTTAACCCGCTTATTATATGGATATACTTAAATGATTCACACATGGCGGGGACATTTCTTTAGGCCTATTTAATGTTAAGATTGTTGCTGCGCAAAACAAAACAGTGCCGTTGCGGAACACCGCTAGGCAACAGCTAGGTAGCCAGGACAACAGGTGTTGTCTATCACAGCAGCTGATTAGAGTCTTGTTGAAAAGTCGCTTTAGCAGTGAAAAGTCTTGTTGCCATTGACAGCGGTCTGTTATAGACCAACCCGTCCGTTATCGAAAAATAACAGACGTGCGAACGTTGGGGAGCCCCGTTGAAATGAATGGAGCATTCGACCGATGACGTCACACCATATAACAAAGAAAAGTAGTGACCACCGAACGTTGGGTCCGCCCATTGAAAGTAAATGGGAGCTCTTGCACCATTCTAGAGTGCCGTATAATAAGTAGGTGCTAGATCGCCTGAGCTCTATCACATGTATGTTTACAGATGACAATATCTAAATGCGAAAAAAGGAAGGGGGGGGGTGTTGACAAAGACAGAGACAGAGGGAGAGAAGGAGACATTGTTGTATAGAAGGGAGCAGTGCCTGTGCTTGATGTGTTTAATGAAGTTGGCTGCACACCATTCAGTCAGAGAGGGTGGGGGGTGGGGTGCAGAAGGGGAGAAACAGACAGAGATGCACTACACTACAGTACATGAGGAAGGAATAGAGAGAGAGAGAGAGTGTGTGTGTGTGTGTGTGTGTGTGTGTGTGTGTGTGTGTGTGTGTGTGTGTGTGTGTGTGTGTGTGTGTGTGTGTGTGTGTGTGTGTGTGTGTGTGTGAGAGAGAGAGAGAGAGAGAGAGAGAGAGAGAGAGAGAGAGAGAGAGAGAGAGAGAGAGAGAGAGAGAGAGAGAGAGAGAGAGAGAGAGAGAGAGAGAGAGAGAGAGTGCAGACGGGAGGTTACTCTACTCCATAATGAAGTTGGCTGGCCCCTGCAGCACATTCAGTAAATCTTCCCCTGTTGTCCACCCCTAAAGCATCCTGGGACTCAAAGGTAATCTGCCTGTCTCATTGAACCAGGGTGGATAAACCAATGACAGCCATTGGTATGAAAAAATACAGTAGCACGACTGACGGATGTTTGTCTGGTGTCTCTCTGTCTGCTACACTTTACTCCATCGGTTGCTTTACTGTATAGTCTAGGTATATCTGCTTCCCGCTCTCTCACTGTATCTCTTCATTTTCACTTCCTCTCCATCCTTTCCCTCATCCCTCTTCTGGTGTTTTCACTTCTCAATAGATGTGAGTGCAGTGGAGGTAGAGAGAGAGAGAGAGGGAGAGACAGAGAGAGAGGGAGAGAGTGAGAGAGAGAGAGAGAGCGAGAGAGCGAGAGAGCGAGAGAGCGTGATCAGGAATTGGTGGCGTGCATCTCTGCTTGACTTGTCATGCAAAACAGAGAGCAGCCGTGGAGGATGTGGTAACTACAGCCAGGAAGCCCGGATAAAGAGTAAAGCGAGAGACAGAGAGAGGGGGGGGAGAGAGAGAGAGAGAGAGAGAGAGAGAGAGAGAGAGAGAGAGAGAGAGAGAGAGAGAGAGAGAGAGGGAGAGAGAGAGGGAGAGAGAGACAGTATGTCACATGCTATACTCGTGGACACATGGCCAGATGGCCCCTTCCATTGTCAGGGGCTGAGAGGAACAGGGTAAGGTCCACTGGTGTGAGTGTGTGGTTGTGTGTGTGCATGTGTGTGTGTGTCCACTTTGGGTGGATGGTGTGAGTTCGTTTGTCCCCTCTGGGATAGGTGTGTGTGTGTGTGTGTGTGTGTGTGTGTGTGTGTGTGTGTGTGTGTGTGTGTGTGTGTGTGTGTGTGTGTGTGTGTGTGTGTGTGTGTGTGTGTGTGTGTGTGTGTGTGTGTGTGTGTGTGTGTGTGTGTGTGTGTGTGCGCGCGCGCCGATGCATGTGCATGCATGTAGTGTATGTGTGCTGTCTTCTGAGGCCCCTGATATAATTCAAACCTATTAGTGTCAGTCAGTGTTTGGAGCAGCTGTACAGATCTGACGTGTTGAACAAGGAAATCCAATTGTGGTCTGCGTCAAACCACACTCCCCATGGTACCTCTGGGACCCACACAGACAGACAGGAAACCCAAATGACACGCCAGAACACAGCAATGCACTCTGGGAAAAGTAGTCCTTTCAGAGCAGGGGCAGCACCTTGGCTGAGTCCGATTTGGTTGCGGTAATGTTCAAGTCAATCACAGCAGGTAATGGCAGTGCTAGTCCTTAAAGCACCCAATGCATGTAAAACAAGCCCACACACAGATGTACATGTACACATGGACATCCCGCCTCTTCCCACACAGACATGCAGACCAGGGCTTGAAAACGAAATTATTTTTCAAACGTTCCGTTCCGAACGGTTCAGGCAAGTTTCAGTTTAACGTTTTCGTTCCTGCAATCGTTCCCCCACAAAAATATCGTTCCTGAACCGGTTCGGAACGAAAAATAACGTTCGTTCTTAACGTTCCTGCAGTGTTTAACGGCCATATTAAGTCTATTTTCGTGGACTTTATCTTAGAATAGACGTACTCATTATTTCCCCTTGATTTACACAGCTATTCTCAAAAATAATAACACACCCAAAAACACTCAGATGGGCTATCCATCCTGGCAGATTTAACCGGATGCCTATAATTCTTATCAAAAGTAGCCTATGCCAGCCCAGTAGCGGTGGGTGGATGTTGATTAGGGAGGCACAATACAGAAAAGCCAGAGAGAGTTTAAAAAAATAGCCATAGAGAGTTCCTAAAAAAATCTCTGGAGTAGCGCAGGTAAACGTCAGCATAATAAGATGTGTCGATAGGCATGGATTTCAGTTCTTGCCTAGCTCTATTTAATAGGCCATGATGAGGTTTGCAGCAAGTGAAACGTGTAAGTAAAGGGGACACAGTTTGCTCCACAAAAAAAATCCCAAACTGTTTTGAGATGTGCACGATGCAAGGGGTCACTAGTTCTAGAGAAGGGACAGGTTGCATAGTCTGAAACCTCGGATATGCTCTCAGATATCGGCTACCAACCATTCCAGTGCAAGTCCATCACCACTAAACCGGAGACCTTTTGTAGCCTAACAGACAAGCGTCACAAAATAGTAAGAGTTTCCACGTAGTCCAAATCCCCTTCAGCCCAGCCCTCTGCAGGACAGAAGAGAATAATAACTTAAACAACAACAAATGCGCTGTCTTTCTCTATCCCTGCTTGTTGTCACACGCGACCTACTGTTATTCGTGATGACAGCCAGGAAATATTGTGCAATACTGAGGAAACCATCGAAACATTGAGCGGGCCAGCTAACGTCAGCTAGCGTCTGTCCATCTGCCACGAATGACTTTATCCCGCATTGACCACAACAACAGATAAATAAGACGTCCTTGATTACAGCACATAAAACACCAGCTCTCACCTCTCTTCTCTACAACCGACAGTGGGATACGCTGCGCACAACAAAAGCACTTCAGTAACTTTACGACAACATAATTTGCCATAACCGCATTGAACATCGAGGCACTCGGCGGTGCCATTACAAGTAGTAAGCTAAACATGACTTACCCACCAGTTGCCTCTCGAGAGCACTCTGCGAATTAGGTTCATCAAATCGCCTATCCAATTCCTTTGCAAATCATAGACTGTATGATCCAAATACTCTGTCCCTGTAGGAATCCCAACACCGATCTCAAGACATGTTCTCTTTTGCTCTCCATGGTGTCAATATAAAACTCTGTAGGCCCACTGTCCGTGAATGAGACTGAAGAACAGCGCGGGTAAAGTGTCATTTCTCTTACAAAAACGTATTTGATATTGGTGGTCAACAACTTTAGGGCGGGTTTATTAGAGCCAACTTCCAATCACTACGAGAAAGCCAGGAGAACAGAGACAGTTTAGTTCTAGTTTCCTATCAAAATCTCTGAGGAGAAACATATCCTAAAATTTACCCAGGAAGTTTCTCCATACAATGCAGTCGCACTCTGATTGGCCAATGCTCCTCAATATTTTATCAATCGGCGGCAAGAGCTCAGGTGAAGCAAAATGCTGTTGCTGTATGCATGTTTCCCCTCATACTCATGAACGGCGTGACGTTTTCCATGTGCGTTACGCCCATTTGTGGGGGAAAACAACACATGCAAGTCAATTGGTGATGTTGGGGATTAATAAACGAAAGATACGGACCTGTAGACTAGCGTTGTTCACGCGCAACATGCCGAAAACGTGTTGCGTTGCCGGTTGTTCAAATAATATAGCCAAACAGCCGTGGCTGAAGCATGGAATGATTCATTTAGGCTAGCCAATGTAGCATGTAAGTCAATGAGACATTCGGTTTGTTTTCACCCATAAAGGGGCGTAACGCAAATTTAAGAGCAAAGTACCCGGATGACCGTTCATGAGTATACACGTCAGTAGCCGAACTAAAAGACTGCTCGTCGCCATGGTTACTCCTCAAACAAAATCGTGCACTTGTATGAAATATAGAGAACGAAAAAAAACCCGTTATTAACCGGTTTGTGGATTTCAGAATAACGTTTTTGTTCCGGAACACTTGAAGACCATTTCGTTTTCGTTTCCGTTTCCGTTCCTTGTAAAATTCCATAAAATTTCGTTCGTTTTCGGTTTTCGTTTTCGTTCCTTGAACCGGTTCGGAGCCCTGATGCACGCATACTCGGACGCACGCATGCATGCACACCCACACACCAACAGACTTGATCCTTCAAAATGAATGTTGTCATTGACGCGTGATAGCGATCTGACAGACAGAGGTGCGTCACTCAGTTTCCAACCTGACCCCGTTTCAGAGCCGATTTTACATCTCACAATATAAAAGGTATGGTCCCTGATTCTGGCAAAAGGTTGTTGACATCAGAGCACTGACAGCCCGTCAAATCACACCGATGACTTGAAATGTTTCTGACGCAACACGTTTATTGGATGGAAACAAAGATTGTGTCACGGTCCGAGACGAATTTTATTTGTTTCCAGTTCGAAGGGGCCAGGGCAGCAAGACAGAAAAGATAGATAACCTCACAGAAACTCAACAAAAAGAGCTGCTGGGGTAATGCAATGGAGCGCAATCAAAGACGGCGGGGGCTTACAGAGAGACCCAAACATGAGCTAATGGTCTCTATTTGGTTTATAAGGGTGGGGCTGATGATGTGATGGGACTATACTAGCCCTTTTTGTCACAGACGTGAGGATTGATGGAAATGGAAGACGTGTTGTATAACTCTGGAACACATTATGACAGATGTTTCCTTTCAGCAGGGGTGTTAAGGTGTGTGTGTGTGTGTGTGTGTGTGTGTGTGTGTGTGTGTGTGTGTGTGTGTGTGTGTGTGTGTGTGTGTGTGTGTGTGTGTGTGTGTGTGTGTGTGTGTGTGTGTGTGTGTGTGTGTGTGTGTGTGTGTGTAGGCACGTTTGCATGCATGCATGTCTGTGTGTGTGCGTGCAGGCATGTGTGTTTGTGTGTGTGCTCACGTGCATTCATGTGTGTGTGTGTGTGTGTGTGTGTGTGTGTGTGTATGTGCATGTGCGTGAGAGAGTGTGAGTGTGTGTGTGGTTGGAGGTCGGAGATCCGGCGAAAGGAAAAGTCTGGATGGCTGTTTATTAAGGTTAATTAACATGCTTCTTCCCTTCAAAGCAGGCGGCACGTTGGCAGGTTAGGTTACATTGTGGCCCGGGCGTCATGCTGACACTCATAAAGTGCGGCTTGCGAGACTAATAACCCTGGCTGATACATGTGTGCGTGTGCGTGTGCGTGTGCGTGTGCGTGTGTGTGTGTGCAAGAGAGTGTGTGTGTGTGTGTGTGCACGTGCGTGCGTGTGTGTACAATGGTTTTTAATATTCAGCCCAGTGGTCTGTGACCGCAGTGCTGACCATAGACCCCCCCGTCACATTCTATTGCCTTGGGACTTGTCTTAATTGCCCATTCCCTCCTGCAGCGCAGCAGTCACACCCATGGCACGTTAAAGCCCTGAGGGTTGCCATACACCAAGGCAAACTAGCAAAGACAGAAATATATTGGGTAAGATGAAAAAAAAAAGTTCGTTTTTTAAGTTAGATATTTATCAGCAACAACAATATTTAGACTCGATAAAAGAGAAGTATGGCCATTATCATTTTTCATGCTAACGAGGTAGCTTTTTCAGCTTGTCTCTCCCCCTCTGTGAAGTCTGGAGGAGACTGATGAGCTCTCTCTCTCTCTCTCTCTCTCTCTCTCTCTCTCTCTCTCTCTCTCTCTCTCTCTCTCTCTCTCTCTCTCTCTCTCTCTCTCTCCATCCCTCAAATCCCTCCTCTCACCACCTCACCACCACCACTGCTCCCGCCACGGCTGCTGCCACTGAGGAGAGGAAGGAGTACTTTTTGGCGAGCGTTTTTTCTTCACCTCAGGTTATTTTCTCATCGGAGGAATAAGACTTGACTGCAGGGAGTCATCACATGAAATTAGCACATCATAAACATTCCCTCCGCACAGCTCTGCTGCCGCTGCTGCTAGCCCACCACCTCTCCTCCGCACAGCCGAGTGCTGCACCGCCGCAACAACTGCCAGAGTGGGTGTGAGATAGATGTGGCTGAGAAAACAACATCAAGACAAAACGGGTATGTTGTCCTGGGCCCAGGAAGAGAAGGGGGGCCCAGAATTGTCTCCTCATTACATTGTATGTATTGCGTGGGGAGCCCTTTCAGATGTCTTTGTTCTCGGGGCCTGACCAATGCGGTCAGTGGCCCTGTAAATGTGGGTGGGAACACAACAACAAGATCACAAACGATGAGAACAACAGCAAACTCCTGCAGCACCGGCAATGGCAGAACTTACTGCTTTGAATGCGGCCCAAGTGCGGAGATTACGATCCTGCAAGAGGGCCTTGAAGCACC